>NW_022987656.1:2882026-3167431 GCF_902827165.1 Trematomus bernacchii
GATATAGACATATATACAAGAGATTACATATACATATATATAGATACATATATACACATAGATATACATATATATACATATATATACATATATATACATAATACATATACATATACATATATATACATATATATACATACATATTACACATATATACATACATATACATATAATACATATATATATTATATATATATATACACGCACAAACAAGAACATGCCTCTGGTCACAGTTATTATTATATGAATAAATGAACACAAGCTTAAATTACTCCCCCTTACATCACATTTTGTCTTTACAACTTTGTCTGATTTTTAAAAAGGAAGCCACAACATATTATAAATCAAGTTAGATAACTATTAAAAGGGATAATAAGTCAACGTAATCTTGTCAGTACCTGGACTCTGACGTAGACCACCACATCCACAGGGAAGGAGGAGTAGGCGGATGTGGAAGAGGAAACCAGAGAGGTGGTGGATTCCTCCAGCTGCTCCACCGGGTCAAACTGACCCATGTCCTCCTCCTGGGTCGCCACAGCTGGAGGGGGGGGGGGGTCACATAGATATGCAAGAGTTAACGATAAAAGCCAGATAGGCAAGAGCAGCATTGCTGTCACTGCTTATGTCAAAAATAAATGTTTCTTTTAGGTTTTAGTATTGTTTTGACTAGCTGCAACAACTGACCTGCGTAGCCTCTCTCCACAGGAGTGATTGGTATGGTCTCCAGCGCTTTCTCCAGGAAGTCCAGCAGACAGGGGCTGATGACCATCTCCTCCGGCAGAGTCTGCAGGGCTACCCAGGCATACAGCTTGGCAGTCTTCACGCCCCCACTGCCCTTACCTTTGGCTGCAAAAACACATGGGATTCTAAATCATCTGCACCTTGGACTATATGTTGTGATATAGGTTTAGATCAAATGGAAGCATTTTTAAACACTTTTTTTCATAGTCTTTGATGTATTCCGTTGGCATCAATATGCATGAGGTAGTTGCTATCTGATATCTGATTTCATGCCCGAACCCTTTGGGAGGGTATAAAAGTCAAGTTTTCTTAATAAATGTATGCATTAGCTTAAACTGAAAAGATCATGTATGATTAATGCTTCTGTCAGAATCAAGCTAAATAATCCTCTTGATTTTGCATATTTTGTTTAAAATGTGTACAAAAATAAACTCCTGCATTAACACTAAAAAACGTAGGAGCAAGAAGTACTCTGAGAACCAGGGTTACTCAAGTGACCAGTGATGGGTTTTACTGCTGAATATTTAAACCCATAACTGAATGGCAATGTTTATTTTTTCGTTTTATAAATATCTCTTCTAGAAAATATTAAATCTTTAAAGTAACTAAAGCTGTAAAATACATGTAGTGGAGTAAAAAGTACAATGCTTGCTGCAAAACTGTAGATTAGAAGTACAAAGTCACTTAACATTTAAATATTCAGGTAAGCACAATTACCTCAAAGTTTTACTTAAGACTTGCACTGTATATAAATAAGACTGCAGCGGCACTTGCACCTACACATAGGAATGTATATATATTCATTCATTCTTAAAAATATATCCACTCATATCTGTATTTATGTACAGCTATGTACTTCTATTTAGCTACTTAGTGTTTTAATTGTATTGTTTTATTTGTACTCATTCATTACACCTTAATTTTCCTAATAAAGGTCTATCTTGTGTTATTATTTTATCTTAAGTACAATACTTGAGAAAATGTACTTTACTACATTCAACCACTGATTACATTCGGATGCATGCATTTCATTGGTCTTCTTTAGGATGTAAAATCATCACTGCAGAGTGCTGAGGCACTGTGGTGTAGGTGATTACAGACGGTTCTAGGGCATGCAGTGTAAAATGAGGGAATGCTCAGTACCTGATGGAATAGGTGGGGGCGGGGGAGGTAGGAGCGAGTTAGTCTTGCTTTGTTCTGCATTGGGAGGGTTGGGAGGGCTGATATCTTTCATACCATACAGCTTCGACTCTTTGGAGAGAGTGCGGGGGAGGGAGGATCCCCGGGAGGCGTTGGGCGACTCCGTCTTCAGCATCTTGGAGTTGTAGTGCAACTGAGGGGAAGGATAAAGCCAACATTCATAATTTAAAGAGGACATATTATGCTCCTTTCAGGTTCATATGTGTATTTTGTGCTTTTACTCTGACATTTGCATGCTTTAATGTTCAAAAGCTCTTTATTGTTCTCATACTGCCTGTGCTGCAGCACCTCTTTCACCCTCTGTCTGAAACCAGAGCCCAGTCTGCTCTGATTGGTTAGCTGGCCGGCTCTGTTGTGATTCGTCAACTGCTTAGAGATGTGTCATAAATATCCCTGCCTTAGCATATCGTGTACAATTTGTCCGAGCGCTAGCCAATAGAAGCGCAAATGTAACATAGTGATGTCACTATGTTATGGAAATAAACAAAGGAGTCTAATGGACCAACTACACGTATGGACAACATGTTTTAAAAGTTTCCAAATATCTGACTGTGACACTATACTACAATGTCAAACTGCTAGAATCATTTTTATTTATTTATTTTTTGAAAAAAGTTTTAAAAAATGATATTAAACAAATAAAAACATGATGCATATTGTCCCTACAACATACTTTCTATAAACATTTTTTATTTATTTTGGACATTGAACTAAATCCATTGTATTGCTAAAATAACATCTTTGGAATTCAAATAGTAGAAACTTGTGGAAGACTTTGAGGTGGAGGGAGAAGCTGACCTTAACGTCTACTCCTGGAATGTAGAAGACTGTGGTCTCCATGTCGTTGGATTTGGTCTGCAGGGAGGAGGGACACTTTTTCCCGGCTAGCAGGTGGGTGGTGGAGGTGTAGGTGGGCTGCAGCTTCTTCTTCTTAGGGGGAGACTCCTGGTCCAGACTCCTGAGGCTGGGATCACAGCTCCTACAGAAAGGTTGTGTTGAGTTGTCTTATTTATATCTACAATGGATAAGCTTCATCTTCCTTGGATTTCATAATGTCGATAGCACACGTCGTAAAAAGTAGGAAAAGTTAGTCAGACTTCCTGTTTTCCTCGGGTCCTATTTGACCCTGACAATGTTTTTATGTTGGAATAAGGGGTAATGTCATGTAATTGCCACAAAAAGATGGTTTCATACTAAGTTCTTAAGGTTTCCAAGAAAACTCAATGATCATTACTTGCATCAAATGTGGGGTGTTTTATTTATACTAATAGCATCTGGTGTTATTATGTGCTCTCATTTGAACGAGTTTCAAAACAGAATCCTAACTAAACGCTGACGTATACAAGTCTGTGATCATTCATAATGACATGTTCCTCTAATGTTAAGCATAGTCCAAATAATTCACTATTTTTGCCTATTTTTTATCTCAAAAATGTGGTTTTGTTCAGAGTAATTTGGTCATTGGTTTAAAAGGTGTTACTCAGATTTGGGTGATGAATGATTTATACAGTATATATACTGTATATGCTTCAGTATAAACCACTATAACAGTTGTTTATAAAAATGTGCATTAAATCGTACCTCCTGAGGGCAATGTCCTCGTGCTCTGGCTGCTGAGTGGTGGGGTGAAGGACACACTTCCCACTGTCGATCTCCACGCGGATATCCAGCTCAAAGTCAATGTTTCTCTCGGTTGTCGGGCCGCTGAAGCTGCGGTTGGCGGCGGTGCTCGGCCAGCGCTCGCTGAACAGCTGACTCACAGCAGAGAAACCCGAGGGCTTCCTGTGAGAAGCTTGGCTGAGGAGAGAGAAGAAGGGCAATGTTTGGAAAAGAAGCTTGTTTCATAACAACAAATAAAGCAGAAAAGAAGAGCTTTCATGCAAAAGAGTGGTGGAATATGAAAGTAAGGTCTGCGGCAGGATAATCGCCACAGATGAACACTTTTATGAATTTTGTAGCATCAATGCAATTGCCGGAAGCATCAAGCTAACGTTAGGCTTAAAGGTGGCTAATGTTCGAATGTTGGCAACTACCATTTTAATGACACATAGAATCTTGGAAAATTAAAGAGTGGGATATTAGCATACATTTGTTATGTTGTAAAA
This sequence comes from Trematomus bernacchii, assembly GCF_902827165.1. Taxonomy (NCBI): domain Eukaryota; kingdom Metazoa; phylum Chordata; class Actinopteri; order Perciformes; family Nototheniidae; genus Trematomus; species Trematomus bernacchii. The sequence continues at coordinate 2,886,073 of NW_022987656.1, forward strand.
CAAAAGTTGTGTTAACCACAGACCTTATTGCCTTATAGCCAGACAAAAACACTTAAACACAAAAATAAGGAAACCGGAAGTGCTGAAATGCAAACTTCCGGGTTTAAGGACTCATTCCTGCAACACTATAAAGTAACCTAATGGTGCCTCATTTCATCTAACACTCATCACAACAACTCACAAAGGCCTGCGGAAGCTCGGTGGTTTTTCCCGCTCAAACTCGTCCTCCTTCTCGGAGTCTTCGGAGGAGGATGAGGACAGGTCGTCGCGCCTCATGTCGTCGGGCTGGAATGGAAGTACGGGTGAGAAGACAGCGGGGGTGCCAGGGGCACTGAAAACTGAGTGATGGTCCTCCATAACGGATGGAGAATGGAGAGGATGGAGGTGATGATGAGGGTGGGATGGCTCGTCGACGGTGACCGACAACAGGTCCACCTCTGTCTCCTCAGGAAACTTCAGAAGAGGACAGAGTCAAACTCACACAGGAAGTGCTTTCTACTTAAAAACATGTCTTAAGTAGGAAGGGAACCACGGGGTTAACACTTTGAAGGAGGTAGTGTTCTGGTTATTGGACCACTAGGGTTTGTCTAAGTAGTTTATCTTTAAATACTCAAATTAGATTGTAATGTTTCTGTTTCCAAAAGTCCTCTTTTCTGGTTTGTATGGTTAGGGTTGGACAGTTCATTTGATGAAGTGAAGATTTCCGTCGCCAAACCGAGTTTATTTTAAGGTTTATTGAAGTTACACATGACCTGTTTGTCCAATTAGGCAAGTGAGAGTTGTTCTGTAGGTCCGTAGCATCTGGTAAAACTAGTCATCTAGAACATCTTCAATAAACCTCAAACTAAACTGATATAGTGACTGGTATCTTCTGTATTGTGTTTACGCACAATCACTACAACCAACTACCTGTGTGTTGACGACAACCAGCAAAGAGGACATAGGGACGCGGAAAGATTCCCCCTGCATTTAATCAATGCCACCTAGTTTACAAAATAATATTGTAAGATATACTTAACAAAATGAAAATACAAAGACAAAAAACACCATAAGTGGTTCCTAGTTTTCTGACATGTCCAATGAGAGAACACTACCCGCCTGCAACAGTTCCCAGATAAGATGAGAGCTCATGCACTGAATGAAAGACAAACAGGAAGATGGGGACCCCGACCGGAGAAAAGGTACACATCTGTCTCAAGAGAGGGACAGTGGAAAGATGCCCAAGAAAGTTTTACAGGTCTTATATCCTTAATGAGCGCTGGAAAAAACCCAATCGACAACCAACAGAAGAGGGGTATTGACTGAAAGTCGGTTAAAAGTGTGGAAATGTTTGCTGAATGCCTCTGAAACTAATCCCGACTTCAAATGTTTCCGAGCATCAACAGTATTTGTCTTTTTGTGGTTTCTTTTCGCTGACGGAGAGTATGTGGGTGTTAAAGGCCAAATGACCATGAAAACACGAACAACTGAGGTGAACTGGTCATGTGGCCTCAAGCAGAGTGAGACCGGGTCATTATTAGAGAGTGGATATTGGAGGAGTTGAGTAATGAAAACAATTTGATCATTTCAGTAAGAATTTAACAGAAATGTAATCAGGGTCGGGAACTGAATGACCTCACTGAGCAGTTTCATAAAATTAATTCTCTGAAGTTTTCCTTGCTAGTAGACGATATGACTTTGTTTGTTTTTTGTCAAGTTCAACATCACGAACTTGCCAAAGATCAGGGTAAGTAAACAGTCAAATTCAGTTATGATAGTTCATTATTTTTATATATTCTGTTTTTATTTAGTATTTTTAGGAAAGACAGTTTTTGTGTTTCCTTTGAGTTTGAATGCAGCGTGTTTTATGTCAATGTAAAATGTATGTTTCTGTCAATGGAGTCTGCTGGCTTTAAAGTGAGCATATTGATGGAATGTTTTGTACGTTAACACATTGTAATTCTTCCAAATCCTTGTTGAATTTATTGATCATATACATTTAAACATGCGTCCCCTACTAGTCATTTTTACACTACAGAAAGTGTGCGTTTTAGGGGCCAATATGAGGATTATGTGAACAAATTAAATAGCTCATTGTTATATACCTGTGTAATTCTATTACAGCTTGTTTGAATGCGTATTATCTTGGCTTTTGAGAAGTTGTTTTTTAATTGAATGCCCAAGGTACATGCAGTTGTGACAAACAGCAGCTGATTCAGAGCTTCACCATGCAGAGCTGTTAGAAAAATCCCTCCATACATTAGAGGTTGAAGATTTGGTTGTGTATGTTTTGATTTTGCATTTTAGAAGAGAAGAGGAAACAGAAGTATTTGTTGCCGTTGGTTATTTTTGATTAGTTCAATTTCAAATTGTCAATGATATACCTTGAATATCTCTCCAGGACTGACGGGTGAGTTTGCAGCTTCGAAGGCCTGATTATTTATCTTCAATTAAACAAAAATGTTATTAAAAACATCCAAAATGAAAAAAATAAAAACTCGGCTTCTGCTTTTGAGCCAAATTTGGAGTAAAACTGCAAGAATTCTCAACCAGATGACATACGAGTCCAGTATCATGTAAATATATGGTATGAAGAACATTTACAGTGACACAATGAGGAATGAGATGATGATTTATGAACTCTGAGATCAAATATCGACTTTTATCACAGTATTATTGTGGTAAGAACAAATGTGTCAAGAGCATATTTCTGCTAGCTAACATATGTGAATGTCTTACGGGCCGTCTCCACAGCAGCGTTAAAAAAATCTTGAAACGCTTCTGCCCATTCACTTTGAATGGGGTGACGTCACTTTCCCTCACTTTTCGCCGGAATGCATTGTGGGCAGGCGAGCGGAGATTCTCAGGATTTTCAAGATTCAAAGTTGAACAATGTTCAACTTTTGAAGCTGAGGTGGAAGCGTCAGCCAATCAAATCCCGTGTACGCAAATCTGGCAGTTCAAGCTCTAGCCAATCAAACGGCGTGTATGCTGGGAGAGAAATACCGCAGGTCATTTCCTCATATTCCAAAAAATGGAGGAGAAATTAGCGGTAGCGAATCAATCACCCGGTGCTTTATGACCAGACCTACCGGGATATAAACCGGAGGAGCCAGGCATGGAGGGAGGTGGCAGAGACAGTGGTATGTTTTCGCCTGTTTTGGGGAGTTTATATCCAGTTTACTTCGGGCTTTTTGGCTTCGTATGTCGCGGGCGGGAGATTCATGTGATTGGTTGATCGCAAAAAAATCCCCAAGCCTCAGATACGCCCACCTCCAAGATTTTTTTAACGCTGCTGTGGAGACGGTCCGTTAAGGCTTACTCTGTTATTTCAAAATTGGGGATTCATAGGAGAATTTTTAGAAATGTGTTTACCGTGTCCTGGATGTTGAAGGTGACCCGGGGTCCAGGAGAGGAGGCATCCACGCGCATATCTGGTAGATCATCCAGATCTCCTATTCTGGAACTATGGACACAGTGACGTGATTTAAAAAAACATGAATACATCTAGAAGCATCGAGAACATCAGAAGATTGTATTTTGTCTCTATACAGTTCTTAATGCCTTTAACCTGTCTGATTCCCTGCCAAATCTGACAAAACTGAGTAAGAGTTTATAGCTCTATCCCAATCCAGTGTTTGCATTTTTCAAAGGCTACATTTTTATGCACATCCTTTCAAATGTAAGTACTGGGTTTCAACTAATTCACATAATTAATGACACAAATATCAAAACCAATGAGCTTTAAAACTTATATTTTCTTTAAATAATAGGCTAAATACATCACGTTGGTAATGCTAATTAGCTAGCTAGCTGGACACTGCACAAATAGAGATTTAATTAATGATAGGCTGAATATGTGACGTTAGGAATGCTAGCTAGCTGGAGAGGCTACGCGAAACCGATATTTTATTAAAATTAGGGTAAATACGTGATGTTAGTAATGCCAACTAGCTAACTAGCTAGCTGGTTGGTTGGATAGGCCATAACTTTTACTGTAGCCTGGCTGCCCTCAGACTTTACAACATTATCTCAAATTAAAACTGCTTAATGTAGGAGGTTGACTTATATCTTACAGAGATTGAAGCAATGTTATATATTACACTTTCAATTGCGTACATACAGAACATGGACCAAAGTAAATACATTTAAATACCCTGAAGTTTTGCCAGTTAAAGGTAGGGTAGGTAAGAACGGAGAAACCAGCTCGAGTGCGCTAGAATTTGAAAGTACGCAGCCGAAAAAAATCTGCCCCTTCCTTCAGACTTCCTTACAGAGCCCCTCCTCCAACACACACGGACGCGCACATGACCAATGAGGGCACGAGATAAGTTTGTGCACAGATGGAAGGCTGACAGGCAGGTAGGCCATCCAGTTATTTTAGCCGGGCCGAGGCAGATGATTGGTCGTGCTTTTTACAGCGCCACGGCTTCCACAGATGAAATGTTTTAATGTATTTATTGTCAAAGCATTTAATGTATTCATTGCTATCGGGATGTTAAGAGCATTCCATGGAATATAACAAAAAGTGTTTCTGAAGTGAATTACCTACCCCACCTTTAAGCTGTTTTGGTTTTTCATGATGACATTTTTCATTGTTTTACTCTTTATTAAACTCAAGTGGCAGAATTAAATTATACTAGCTCATTTATTTCCTGCTCAGAGTTAATGTTTTCCGGTTTGCTTTAGGTCTTACAGTGTGTCGACTGTTACCACATTATTACAGGCATCTGCATAATTACTATAAACAAATGGGAAAAACACTTACTTTCCTCTACACTACGTTGTAATTTGTGAGTCATTGCATCCTCTTTGTGAGAAGGTTAATGGAGAAGGTGTTTCAAAAACATGTCGCTCCATCAGCACCAAAGATTACCAGGGCTTGTTTGTTTACAGTAAATGCTGGATAAAGCGCCATTGATCGTGTAACTTCAATAATAATAAGACAGCAGGGAAAGTGGCTACTGCTGCCCTTGTTACCTCTGTCTTTCCATCCTTTTCAGAGGGGGGCGACCCGCTGCCGCCGAGATGCTTTTGGAGCGGTTGTAGCTTGGTTTGTAGCCAAGACCCCACTTATCCTTCAGAGAGGCCGCCTGGGGAGGAACAAACACCAAATCAGAAATACATTTCTTTAGCCATTAAGAAGTTGCTCTGAAATCAAGCTAGGCTATAAAAGCCTGATGCCTTCTATAACATGTTGGGCAAATTCCTACTTTTGTGGAAAGGAACTAAATATGACCTTGTCAATTAAGTAAGAAAGATATGATTGGATGTGATGTAGCTTCTTATTTACCAGCTTGAATTGAACTTGCTGGAAAACCAAATGCGAATACAAATGTTGAAAAAAAGATGCTATGGTGTGCTAGGAAGACATCATTGTGCACATAAAATGATGTACTATATATACAAATGAATTAAAACATATTTTTTCAGTGCAGATCCCAATGATCTTTTTAAGTGGGTTGAGATTTACTATTCAAGAACTATCAATTCCTCCTATATGGTAATTGCAACATCAGTCCAAATAACTGTAAAAAGTGATTTTTTCCAAATGAAATGTCCTTTTTTGACTAAGAAAGGTAAATAGTGGAGCATTCACCCTCATGCTGGAGCGGCGCAGTTTCTTTCGGACGTCTCTCCGGATGTCGTTGACGGCCACCAACTCTAGCTGCTGGTAGCGCTGGATCTCCTGGTCGATGGTGCCTTCGCTGGCCCCCAATTTCCTGTGGAGAAGAAAATATATTAGAGGAAATATTTTTAACACCAACGGAACAATTTTAATTATTATTATCACAGTGAGAATCAACAAGTGAGTACGCAGGAATCTCACTTGAGGTCGTCGATGACCTTGGCCTGTTCGTTCAACTCTCTGATGTCCACAACCCTCTTGGTGAACTTTCTCCCGCGGGCGTCGATCACCTGGTTCCCCATGGCCATCTGCCTTCTGGGGTCAATGGTCTCCTGTTGGGTCACAGCAATGAAGCACACCAGAACATATTTATGCGAGAAAACTGCAAATTAAGTGAAAGAAACCTGCCGATTAAACCCCAAAAAAAAAGTCTTGAAAGATTTCCGCCCGGCAAATGCTGTGAATAGGAAACCCAAATCAATCTGGTGAAAGGGGAAGACATTTTGATTGTTAGATCAAAGTATGACATGTAGTCCAATCAACACACCAGGTATCAAAAGCAAAGAATGTCACTGACACCACCACCACCACCACCTCCACCAGCAGTACCACAAGAAGGGAAAGATGATTCTCCTTTGCCACAGGAAATCTGACATTTCGTTTCACCCGCCAGTGAATCTTATAAAGGTGGGCAGTGAAAGCAAATGTTAACAACACTATTTTCCGTTAGCTTAAGCATGAAAAAGCATTGCTCAGCCTTTGGAAATCCACAACCTTGATGTGATAATTGCTGTGATGTGATTTAGTCAGCCCAGAGAAGAAGTTTCACACTGTGGTGGGCTACATGTACATACACAGGCCCAGGAGACAGGTCTTTGGGCCCTGGCACTGCCTGCTCGGAGGCGAGGCGATGAACAGTTTGAGTCGTCAGCGGCGACAGACACACTCTGAGGCCTGGGGCTGAGGCCCAGGATGTGGTTTACCAGACGCTTCCTTAAGGTGAGCCGAGGGCTGAACTGGCTCCCTGGACTCTGAAAACAATGGGACAAATGGATGCAGAAGTGGAAGAAAAAACGACCACTGGAACCAGACTTTAGCTTCTAAAGCTTTAGGGTGGGCCAGGTAGAATCAATTAGGGTGTCTAACCTGCCTCTTATCTAAAGGACAGGTAGACGAGTGTTATTGATCTTCCCATCTAACTCACAGCAAGAAAGCGAATAGGTTTATGTCCATAAACTATTCCATGAACTCGTGACAACCACCAGATCTAGCTCTGAAAGTCTATTAATGTTGTTAGAAATGGATTTTACACATATCATTCGAAAAGTCCTGATTGGAGCCGGATCTGATCAAATGTTTCTAAACAAAACAATGTGTGTGACAACTTATTCAAAAGTGGTATTTAAATGACAATGGAATTGGCTAAATCTAACTGTGGAGAAAAACCAAAGTATATCCTTCATACATTAATCCCACAACAAACCAGGATGTAGATTAACCAAATATGGACTGACCATGTGGACGGTGGGTGACATGGAGTCGGCTTCATCCTCGTCCGAAAGGTCCGCCATGTTGACGGAGTTCAGGTCGGCGATGTCGTCGACGTCCTCCTCGCCCGTCAGAGACGTCAAAGTGTTACCCAGCGCGTTGAGCCGCTTGCCGATGTTGGGATCCATGTGGACGTCGATACCGCACATCTTCCAAAGCACGTTCAGAGTCCAGGTGCCGGCACTACTGCTCTCTGTTTTTATAGGAGGAAGCCAGGAGGGTTAGGAAGGAATCAACAGAAGAGGAACTGGATGCAATGTAATGCATAATTACATTTCCTGACAGACGTCTCAAGCTTTTATGCAGCTCTTGTGTGTGATGCATGTTTTATGGACCAGAGCTTAGTTAGAACTTGCCTGCAGAAGGTTGCCCTGTAGTCCTGGAACAAACTTCATAAGTACCATCAGGGACTACACCTGTAAACAGACAGACATACAGACCACAGCCAGTCAATATTTCAGAGGAGCTGCGAGCATACCAGACAAGGGGAACAAAGGGTGGCATTCCAACTCCTGTGTCAGTTATGTGGAAGATGCAGGGGTATTTTTATTCCTGAAAGTAATGTCAATTTGGCTTTATGAGCCACTGAACAACTTATAAAGGAATGAACGTAGGAGCAAATATAGAACAATTATAAAAACGAAATTAAAATGATGACAAAACAAATATTTGTAGAGTTCAAACCTGCCTGCAATTATGGCAACATTTAAATAAAGACTAAAGGTTCCATACTTCACTCAATCAATCAATGTTTTTCACAACCCTATAAAGCCCATAACCAGTTGGTTGAAAGGCAGGCTTTTTGGTTTCAAAACATTGTCCAAATGACACAATTTATCATTTAGAAAATGAAGTTCTCCATTGTAGTCAAGAGTATGGGGTTTTCTATAGAGGCACAGAACTTGCAGTATAAGACGAGTGATTAAAATGTGCTAAAATGGCCCAGGTTCAAAGTGTTAAGGGTGATAAAAATGAATACAAATAAGTTGTATGCAGGTTAAAATCCACAGTTATTAAATATAATGCATCCCTTACAAGCATTCATGACCATGTCCCCTCTGATTTCAGGCTTCCAGTCGTCCCAGGAGGTCTCGAAGCCCTCGGCGAAGCGGATGCAGAAGTTCTTGAAGTGGCCTTTGCTCACCAGGGACTCTGAGGAGCAGGCGGTGATCAGCGTGCTCTCGATGGTCAGCACCATGGCTGAGCCCGTGTCAAAGTCTATGCTGTGGTTGGCCTGGCAGAGGAGCAGGGAGAGGGGGGGTTAACCAGGCCTCAAGAGAGGGGAGGGAGTACATGGAAAAAAAAACACCTCCATTTGTTTCTCAAAAAGGCAGAATAAGCTGGTAACACTTCACTCTACTGTACTGTATATCAGTTCCGCATCAAAGCATCACTGCCATAAATACTCAAAATTCTTCTGATTGCGTAATAGTCTTTTTACTAAATAAATTCTGCTCCTGTCAAGACACCAATGAGTGAAGTGTTCCCAAGCTTTTCCCTTTGTTAGAATATGTTTAATTGCAGGATCGAGGGAAACATGTGCCCTGAATTTCTGGATGAACTCAATGGTCCTAAAATAGGGGTCTGATTATCATCCCAGTTATAATCATGACTGGAGGCTGGTAAGGCTCCTAACTAATAGATGTTACGTTATGAGGGCTGCGCGACTTGGAAAAAAGAAGGAATATGTTTGACTCATGTTACCATTGCGATATGATCTTTTTTGCGTCGATATTGTCATTAACATTAAAAGGTATATTTTTGAATGATAATGGTGTGAGAGGATCTGTACCAAACAAAGATGTATTTAGTTTGTAGAATACCATTTATAGGCCAGAATATATGGCAACCCTTAATTCAAAATGAAAACTAACGGGCACGGAGAGTGATGCACTGGAAATGAATTATTGTGTCGTGTTACTCGATATCATGTGTACAGCAGATAATAGTTTTAAATCGAATGATGTTTGCCATATAGAGATGACTTCCTTTTAAAATGAGGTGGTCTAGACTCCTATCATAGACTCTTACTCAAATATGCTACATTTGAGTAAGTATGCTATAGTCAAGTTATAGTTTTGAATGGTACTATCCAAATTGGACTGCATGAGGAGTTCATTCAAATAAGGCATGTGAAAAGTGCTAAATTGTTGTGTTTACGATATGACAACAAGAGGCTTATTTGTGGGTCTCACCAAAAATAAAGACTTCCAATAGGTCTTTTTGTCCAACTGTGTCAGTGTTCGTGCCCAAATAATAGTAATAATAAATATTGCGCTCCTTGCAATTTGAATATTGCACTTGACCATATTGCAATTTCAATTACATTTTGCAGCCCTATCTGTTATTATTACCGAGTGAAAATCAGACCACAGTTTTGGAAAGATCCAGGTCTTTTCTAAACATTTTCTCTCAGAAGAATACACAGAGTCTGCCATTTTTGCATTAGATTTGACATTATGTATGCAATTTCATGGCAGTCTCTGAAAGATTAGATCAAAAAATGCTCATTCCATTTTAGCAACACATAGGAAATAGTGTGGACACCAACTAGCATAACTTCTTTCAGTATGAAGTAATTACACAGCCCAGACACCAACTTCAGCTTCATTAGTTGCCATTTTTTAAACAGAGAGCACTCGTGATGCAGTGTACAGTAAATCATTGTCCCACAACAAGCCATCACAGGAGATGTAATAAATCGTAGGTTACTTTTCGTGCATTTTTATGGCCGCCTACTGATGAGCTGGCCCCAGCTTCAGAGTGGATGCCCTCCGTAGCTGCTACTTGTCCTCTCTATGGAAATAAGTGTGACATAACAGCTGGTGTATCTTGTCTCTATGGAAATACTGTAGTATAGCAGAGTATGTAGAAAAACAAGACAACCGATACAAACCATTCATTAATATCCAGTGTTTCCCCTAGGAAGTGTGTGTAACATTTGAAATAAATAAATAAATATATATATAAATAATTTAAAAACACCTTTTGCAATAGTTGAAGGCTACAGAAACTCAGTTTGATGAATCCAAAAAAGAAAAAGAAATTATCAATATTTTAACTTATTATTAATAATCTATGGTACATTCAAATTCAAATGTGTCTAGCAATTAAAATACAGGCCAGCCAGAACTCCTCTTTTTATAATTGTGTATCATATAGGTGTTTTTTTTGCGTTGCATTAAAAGAGTAGATTTGAGAAGTGATTGAGTAATGAAGGTGTGTGTGTGTTGGGGGCAGATTAATGGACATTCTGCCCACTTATAGCTAAGGTAGGGGAAACACTGATATTGAAACTTTTTAGAGAAGAATTGTTCTTTTATTGTGTCTTAAGAAAACAAATAAGAATCCATGACCACTGGTACACTTAATGTTGCCAAGTGCTGATTGAAAATGAAATATGATTATCACTGAACACAAAGGGGGGATGACTTAATTCAACAATTTAAAATAAAACATCATTCCTGTGTGTGCTTTTAGTTAGAATTTGCTTACCAATAAACTGGTTCACACTGGTTAAACTTTGGTAGTTGTTATGTGCATTTCATATGCTAAATTGCACCTTGATTGAGGTGCAGGAATGAGTCCTAAAACCAGGGAATTAGTTAACATTTGCCAATTCAAGTCAACAGTTGTTTTTAAACATGTGTTTTGGTAAGATGCCTGAAATAAGATCTGTGGTTAAAACAAGCTGATGAGATTTGCATTTTATGATCTATGACATGAAATACGTGGGTAAATACCCCATTTGTAAATGTCCGAAGCTTCTATATGTCTTAAAACGACCCTTGCTAACAGTTGACTAAATGTCATCATTGCAACATTAGCCGCCTTTAGCTTAGCGGTGGTGAGGTGAAGTCATTCCATTGTGATATAGTTTGTTTTTAGCCTAATGTTAGTTTTTCACTTCTAGCAATTGCATTTACGCTTCAATTAAGACTTTTCGTACGTAGAAAAAATTTGATGTTGGTTAGATTCCCAAAAGAATATCTGTGGTTAACACATTTAAAGACACTTCTTGTTTGTTGTACGACATCAAATACGTCAGTAAACACCCCACTGGTGGATGTCTGAAGCTTCTTTGTGTCATAAACATGGTGGTTGCTAACAATTGCAAAATGAGACTTCTAAACATCATCAGGCCAAACATTAGCTGCTTTTAGCTTAGCGGTGGTGACCTTAAGCCGATTGCATGTACACCTCAACTATTATAAAAGTAGTGTTAATATGTGGAGATTATCTTGAATGTGTTTGCTGCAATATTACAAATCCATTGGAAAAATCCCTTTGGCTTTTGTCATTGAGATGCTAACTTTTTGTTCGGCCTACAAAAACGTGTCATCCCTGCACCACTTTGCAAACCATGGCTTTCAATATTACGGTGAAACGGTGCTAAAAATGTAAGCATGGTATTTTAATGCCAATCAAAAATGCTCAAAAAGTTGTTAGCCTTCTGATTACACTGTTTGCATTAAACATGAAATTACATATGTAAATGTGAACTTTGAACAGAATAACCTTGAAGCCAAGTGATTGCAACCCTGCTATAGAGTGGTGCAGTGATGAGGTTCTTTTGACCCTGAGGTTAGCATCACAAGAGCCGCGTTCACACCGGAGTACTTTTATTATTATGTCGCGTTCACACCAAAAAGAGCACTTAATCCCGGGAACTTTTACCACCATTTTTAGTGCCTGCTGAGAGATGGTACTTTCCTGTGGGAAAAAAGTGCCCCAGTTCTGATTGTCTGGGCGAATTGCAAACCACGCCCCGTACAACTCTGAAATGTTTTGTAGAGCCGCCATTTTATTATCCTCGCATTAGCATTATTAGCATTAGCATTCGCCCAGCGCATAAACGCAGAGAGACTAATTTATGGCAACACAAAATAGAACATGGGAGCGGTAGAGATGAGGAGGTGTCGGCTTTCTGGCGATTTACTCGGAAGGCTTCCGTAGAAGCTGCTGGGAGTTCCAGCAGCTTCTACTGAAGCCAGTCCCCAACTCCGGGGACTTCCGCCCGGGGACTCCAGGTGGCAGTATACGCCGTGAAGTTGTTTGCGGCCTGCCAGTAAACCCAAAGCAGAAGAAGACGAAGTGACGTCAGCGGCTCATTTGCGTAATCTTCCCTCAGGGAACTTATTCCGGTGTGAACGCGATCTGTACTTAGTGCCCTGGGGTAATAAGTGCCGGGGCACTAAGTGCCGGCACTAAATACGGCAAAGTACTTGGTGTGAACGCGCCTAAGGGCTCCTTGAACAAAAAGCAATGGGATTTCCCCATCACATATTTCCATTGGATTTCATAATATTCAGGAAATAAAATCACATATGTATATGTATACTTACATGTTTTGTTCAGATGGATAATCTTCATATATATTAAACGCTTTTATATAATTGAAGCGTAAATGCAACTGCCAGTTGTAAATAGTTAAGGCAATGCTATAAACAAACTACCTCATGGTTGCATGACTTTATGTTACCACCGCTAAGCTAAAAGCAGCTAATGTTTGGTTTATAAGTCTTATTTAGCCCTTCATTAGCAACTGCTATTTTTAAGAAGTGTTGGACATTTACCACTGGGGTATTAATTTGATGTCGTAGAATTTTCTTTTTATATATAGTATGCTTGTCTAAACCACAGAACTTATTTCAGGAACCAAGAACAAAAACTGACTTCTAATGGAGGGAACCTGGAAGTGCTGAAATGCTAACTCAGGTTGAGGACTCATTCCACCACCGCTCTGTAGTTTATACAATTAGCAATATGGACATATGGACATGGAAATGTACTTATATAGTGCAAATGTCAAAATGTTACAGATCCTAAGGCGGTTTTGCAGATTACCTGGGAGGTGTTGGTGATGGGGAGGCAGATGCCCAGGTCGTTGACGGTCAGCTGCAGGAAGAGGGTGCTGAAGGCCTGGGCGGAGGTCTGCTGGATGCCCGGCAGCTTGTCCACCACCTCTTTAGTGGCCATGTGGATGTCCTTGTTGAGGGCCAGACGCTGCTCGTTCCAGTTGTCGTACGCCGCCTTGTAATTCAGCCAGAAGAGCACAGCTGCAGGAGGGCACACAGGTGGGTGGAAAAGAACTTAGAAGTTACATCCAGAAAGTCGTGTAAACAAGTCTCATTAGATTTAGAGATGCTGCAGGTTGTTATTTGTCGTCTGTGAAAATTCAATTCCATCACTCAGCGGATCAGTGTGGAGTCGGTAGAATACTTAATGGAAACTGCGGGCAGTGTCATAATTGGTAACCAACAAACAAATGGAGTTCCTTGGACACATTAAAAAATAACAAACTAGAAAACATTTAGCTAAGGATAACATTTGATGGCAAAAGGGTATTTCTTTTTTTCAGCCATGTTTTTGATTGCAAATAAATAATTAGCTTGTTTTTTAAATTGGTCAAGTATTGAGTTGCAATTAGTAGCCGCTAAACAAGCTACAATGTAATCCAATAGGGTATTTACGCACCTTCAATGAACATCCACTAGATACTAGACACTTGGTAATACTAAGTGTCTGACAACTTAATGGAAAGGATTCTACTCAGAAATAAAATGTTTTCTTTCAACTTGTCACTTGATTTGTAGTTCGTTTGTTATTGTGTCTTACTATGCTTAAAGAGGCCCTATTATGGTTTTTTTTAATTAACATTTCCTGTAGTGTTCTATAGGTTTTTGTGCATGTAAATGGTCTGCAAAGGCCAAAATCCCAAAGTTCCCGGGCCAGCTAACCAATCAGAGCGGACTGGGCTCTGGTTTCAGACAGAGGGTGATGTAGAGAAAAAGCGAAACGAACCTCTGTCAAACGCCACTGGCTGGGCGAAAACGATGGGCCTGTTGAGCGTGATGAGGACGGCCTCCTTGTCCGAGGAGCCGCTGATCTCCTCCTGCAGAGCGTTCCGCAGACCGATTCGCGTTCGGAAGTACGCCACCTGGTGGAAGTCCGAGCCAGCTTCCTCATATACCTGTGAAGTGAAGAGAGGAAGTGCGTCACGCTGAGAACTATGACAGTATAATCAAGCCCAAGAGGATCATCTCCACATATTAACACCGTGTTGGGATTTTTGGAGCATAAATGCAATCGCAAAAAATAAAAAGCTAATAAGGCTATAAACAAACTACTTCACGATCACATGCCTTCACATCACCACCGCCAAGCTAAAGGTGGCTAATGTTCAGCGTGATGACTTTTAGTAGTCTCTCTTCGTCACTCGTTAGAAACTGCTGTTTTTATCACATACAAATGCTGCAGTCATTCATGAGTGAGGTATTTACTGATGTTCTTTATCTTGTCGAACAAAACATGTAAATGTCTTAAGCTTGTCTTAAACACAGACCTTATTTCAGACTCCTCACCAAAATGTTTTTCCAAAAACCATTGACAAGGGAATTGGTGAAATGTTAACTCATTTCCAGGTTTTAGGAGTCATTCCTGCATCACTTTTTGGGCTTCAAATTATAAAAAATGTTTCTCGAAATTGCAATATGTGTGCATTATTCAAATGCCAGGAAGCACATAATGTGTTAAAGGCTAAATATATGTGTAAAAATATCATTTTAAATTTGGTAATATGCTGTTGCAGAGATAATCAAGCCTTGAAGTTGTATTTTAAAGAATTGCCAAAACAGATTTGTTCGGTTGAGTTCCTCTTAAAAAACTCATACCATGATCATTTTAATATAGTTCAGTGATAATGTGAATAATGATTTTAAAATCTCTCTAAATAATCCAAATAGTTTTTTTTTCTCCAAATGGTACCTAATGTTTAAACTGTTCTGTAAACGCTAATGTAAAATGGGAACTCCGTACACAATCAACATACACATTTTATTTCACTAACAAGAGGCTGATCTGTACCTGGTGCTTGACTATCTGTCCCAGAGCCAGGTGGAGATCCACTTGGCACTTCCCGAACAGCTTCAGGTAGCTGCTGCTGCCCCCGGGCTGAGCCTTGCACTGGATCCTGTTGGACAGCTCCAGCTCGATGAGGCCGGTCTCAAAGCGCACAGCACGCATGGAAGGAGTGGTGGCTGTCATCTGGATCCCCTGGGAGCGAGAAAACAGCATTCAGAAAACACATCAAAACTTAACTGTTCTCAGAAGTACAAGCTTGCTCTGTGCTGAAGGTTTCAGGTGTCTTTGGATGTTCAAGTTGAAAGACAGAGAACAAGAGATACCTTGAACATGAGGCTGAGAGAATAAAGCAGGATTTTTGGCTTGTCTGCGTCTGCGGAGGTGTCAGGCTCGTTCCACAGCGGGATGGGCTGTTCTCCTCCTGTACGCATAGAGAGTCAACAAGTCAGCCTCACAGGTTCACACACTGCTGTGAACAGGCTTGGGGAGTAACTGATTACATGTAAGGGGGTGATGTATCTGGAGGCAAAAAAAAGATAGCTGTATTCCCTTAGAGTTGCTTAAAAAATATGTTATTAGATATTGTTACATTTAAAAATAAATGGGGATAAGTAGCAGGATAACATAAATCAATATATTTTACGATCACATGAGTACACCTCACAACACTTGACAAGTTTTTTTTAAAGTTTCTTTTAGTTTTTTGAGAGGACATACAATGCTCAGTTTCAGGTTTACATTTGTATTTTTAGCCTCTACAGTGAAATATTCAGATGCTTTAATGTTCAAAAAGGTCTTTATATTTCTCATACTGCCTGTGCTGCAGCACCTCTTTTCACCCTCTGTCTGAAACCAGAGCCCAGTCTGCTCCGATTGGTTAGCTGGTCGGCTCTGTTGTGATTGGTTAACTACTTAGAGATGTCCCGCCCCTTAGCCTATTACGATTACAATGTGTTGGAGCAATAGCCAATAGAAACGTGTAATGTCACTATGTATGGCGGAGTGTGTGGGAGAGAAACTCCCTCTGGAGGGAACACAGGGATTTTAGCCTTTGCACAAAACCTATATAACGCACTACAGGAAAGTGAAAACCCCCCAGAACACATTAGGGCCCCTTTAAAGTCACCCTCCCAGGTTGTGAAGAGCTCCATAATGTGTGATAAAGGGGGATTATGTTGTCTGAGTACCTGTATATGCCGCCTGAATGGCTACCACACACCGTTTTCATTATACTTTCCCGTAAAAAGGCTTAGTTTTCTCTCCTTGGCAATTACATCGACGAAGCTTAACGAGATAAACAAATGAATATCAATACCGTTGTGGGAAGGAACACGACTGAATGCCTTGGGCATTGTGTGGTGAGGAAAGCAATACTTCCCATCGACTTAAATAGCAGCTCTAGGCTACACAATATTGTCGGGAACAATCAGATGTTTAGGATTAGATTAACTTTATTGATCTTAAGAGGAAAACTGGGCCATTACAGCAGCAAAGCAATGGATGCAGTTTTGTACAGGTTTCACTTTTTGTCTGTTAATGCTTGCAGCAGAGAATTATAAAAGATAAGAGTGTTGTTCAGACAGTACCTGAGACCTTCTGAATGACCTCGTTGACCTCCTTCATGAAGACCTTCTGCAGGAACACCAGGTGGTTGAGCAGGTCTGTGGTCAGGTTGTGCTCGAATGAACCGATCTGCAAATCAAAGAAGAGAAGTTCAAATCAGCTGCTTTGTTAATCCATCCAACAGCCTTTTAGAAAAGAAAGATGCCTGTAAGCAAAGTCAATTGAAAGGGACAAGAGACACGTTTCTCCCTGCCAATTATGTATTTTTCTTCTTCCTGGTGTGTCACATTTAACATCACAAACAAACAGTGGTTAGTTATTTTTTGTATCTCTTATTTATTCCATTTCTGTGGAGACTAGCAAAGACAGATTTGATTTGGTTTCCGTAAGATTGAATAATGTGTGTTTTACGGTGATCGGGAAGGAACATGAATGTTTCTGTCAATAGAGTTTGTGCCCATCCATGTTGATTTGATATATTGTCTTTTCACTTGAATGTGGGTTAAAAGTCTGTAATGGGCGTATCCACCGAGGCTTTATGTTTCCATTGCTGCCTATCGGAGCTAGAGCAAATAAATAAGCAATCACAATACTATCCCATGGAAAAATGGGTTTTGGGAAAGTTGCGTCATTTTAAAATGAACAAAAAAGATAAATGAAATACAAAATGAAATAAAAATATGTATTTAAACATTCAGAGTTAAAGTAAAAATGTGCAATAAAAAGAGAAAATAAAAGATTAAATACATTATAATATAATTAATATATAATGTTATATAATAATACATATACAGATATGAACATAAGTAGTCTAATAAAAGATCATTAAGAATAAAACAGAGTATATATTTTTAAATGTATACAAATATTTACACAGACATATTGTGTAAAGTAAAATATCCAATAAAAAAAATAATAATGTATATAAACAAAATAAATTATAATAAGAATGGGCAAAAGAAAATAAATAAAAATAAACATAATGCGTTGTAAAAAAAATATTAATTTAAACATAAGATAAGTTAAAATGTGCATTAATGATGATTCATATGTAATAACAGTATTGACTGCTGCAGAGTGTCCCAGAACAAAAGGCGGTCGAACCATCAGCACTAAAGGTCAGACTTTTGTTGCCTAGCAGCAGAGGGGCTCAGTTAGCTTCTCCTAATTCTCCTGGCATTCCACTGTGAAGCCTCTCTCCTTCTTACCTCGGCTACACAGCGCAGGTAGTTGCCCTGCAGGTAGTTCCCTTGCTTTGCTGGGAAGTCGTCGGGGGCCCAGCCCTGGTCCGAGTGGCTCTCGTGGTCCTCCATGATGTACTCCCCTGACATGGTGACCGGAGGCAGGGTGAGGCTGGCTGAGGGAGGCATGGTGGACATGTCCACCGGGGACACTTTGGACTGGAAGCAAAGCTTGTGGTTCGGCAACTCGAAGGTGAAGCTGGTTTGTGCCCCTAAAACAAGAAAGCATAATTAGTAAAGGGAATATCGACTCTTCTGTGTGTGGAGTCCTAAAATCCAGAAACGAGTTAGCTTTGTACCACTTCTGGTTCTCTCATCTCAAAGTCAACCTTTTTTTTTTAACGTGTTGGTTTGACATTTAGACGAAAAATTTAAGTAAGTAAGTTAAAACAAGATGAAGAGAGTTATCTTGTTAAAAATCTGTCAGTAAATACCTATACTGGTGAATGTCCGAAGCCTCTTTGTGTCATAAAAACTGCGGTTTCTAACAAAAACGATGAGACTGAGACTACTGAGGCTACTTGACATCATTACGCAGAACAGGATTCAGCCTATATGACCATGATGTAGTTTGTTTGTAAATCATACAAGTGGTGTTAATATGTTGAGATTATTCTGCAAATCCTCCGGGGTGGGCTTACAAACATATGTCAAAACACTCGTCTATTCTCTAAAAGTGGCTGCGCTGCCCCAGAAACCACCACTGTTCGCCAAAGCCTATTTCTCATTCTGGGTAAGTCCATTTTTAACAATAATGGGGACAACATTTAATGTGTGATGGTATGTGAAATCTGTCTTTTCTTTACGTCATTGTGGGAATCAATGAGAGGGATCCTCTCACACACTCACCTGTCATGCCATGGCTCTTCATGCGACCCATCTTGTACTCGGCTTTCAGTGAGGGCAGCAGGGCGGCCCCGATGGTGATGCCGTCCATCATGGCGCTGAACTTGAGCACGATGGGCTTCTTCTCCAGGCCTTCGGGGAGCTGAGGGAACTCGTTAGCTTCCACGGGGGTCTGATTGATGCTGGATGCTTTTTCAGAGGGTTGCGGAATGGGGGTGTCTTCCCTATTAGGAGGTTGACTGTGAGGGGGGGGGAAAACATTATTTAAAAGGGTTGACTTTGAAAATATGGAAGAGGTGCTGTATCAAGCAACTGTTGCTATGTTATTTTCTGGGCAGGATTTGCTATTGCGTCAGTAACAAACTGAATACTATTGCATTGATTTAGTTACTTGTGCATCGGTGTATGGGTTTGTGTGTGTGTGTGTGTGTGTGTGTGTGTGTGTGTGTGTGTGTATGTTTTTTATTTTTATTATCACTGGTTCATCTTCCTGTGAACATCAAATTATAGCAAAAGTTGTTAATATCCTAAGCACACCTACAACTCTATAAATATATTAACATAATTCAGACTATTACCATGGAAACAGACCACACGCAGGCTTTGAAAGCAGTTAACTGGCAACACTGTGAATGTGCTGCAGGAACCCGTCACTTTTGGAGATGAAAGACTTCTTATGAGGTTGTTATGAAGTGTACATTACACACTAATGGCAGTAGTGTGTCGCATGATGGATGCATGCAGGGATTTGAATATAGTTACAGGTCAAATATTTAAGAGTCCGCTTTTAATTGCTTTTAACCCTTTTACATCTCCCTTTAAAAAGTAGCTCACATATCCTTATAGGGGGAAAATCTGAAATTATAAATTATTTTAATTTCCATTTTGACTAACAGAAAAAGGCATGTTATGTTCTGTATAATAAACTTAAGAGGGATTTTTTTCACAATCAACAACATATGGGGCGGTGGTGGCGAAGCCATAGGGACTTGGCTTGGCAACTGGAAGGTCACCAGTTCAAGTCCCGGAAAGACCAAGTGCTACCGAGGTGTCCCTGAGCAAGGCACTGCTCCCCGGGCGGCGTACATAATGGCAGCCCACTACTCCTAACACTAGGATAGGTCAAATGCAGAGAAACCGTTTCGTTACATAGTACCTGTACTACGTAATGACAATAAGTTGAATCTTCAATCTTCTATAAGTTTGGATGAATTTTGTGAAATATATAATACAGCAGAAATGAACCTAGTGGACTACAGGGACATGTATAGAGTGGTGCAGGAATGAGTCCTCAAACCCAGAAATTATAGCCTTTGACAACTTCTGGTTTGCTCGTCTCCAAGCCAACCGCTTTATATGATTATGTTTTTATATGCCTGAAATAAGGTCTGTGGTCAACCAAGGATGAAGAGATATTAACGTTTTAATCTAGGACATAAACAAAATACCCCCACACAATGTCTGAAGTGTCTATTTGTCATAAAAATAGCGTTTGCAAACAAGTCACTAAATGAGACTTCTAAACGCCATTACGTCGAACATTAGCCGCCTTAAGCTTGGTGGTGGTGATGCGTAGTCATGCAACCTTGATGTAGTTTGTTTATATCTTATTGTTAGCTTTTTACTTCTGGTAATTGCATTTACGCTTCAAATTGGATATATATATTCATATGGATGGATATGTGAAGAATTATCCTGATGATGAAAACATATAAGTATCATGAATGTGCATTTGCCATAGATCTTATTGTCTGCAATATTCCAAAATCCAATGGAAAATCCCTTTGCTTTTTGTAGAGGGAGCCTTAGCAATTCTAACTTCTGGGCTGGACAAACACAAAGACATCACCCCTGCACCACTCTATCTGCCCCTTAGGGCAAACTGGGCCAATCTGGTTCAAATTGGAGGGTGTTCCTTTTTCCACCAGAGTTCTAGATTGAAAGCCTGGGTATAATAAAATGCATGATTTCATGCTGCTATGGCCGTGGGATCAAGTTGTGTGGTTTTTATGTGTCTTACTGGGGACATTTTTATCGCTAAATGTCTGAGATTATGGTTACCCACTATATTATAGACTATTTTATAGAGGTTAGACTTTCAAAATGTAATAAAACTAAACAAAAGGAAACCTGACATCCTTGTAAAAACAAATGTCATGTTCAAAGCCATAGGGTAAGGGCTAGCCATAAACCTATCTACTGTACCTAGTGAGGCCCAAGGCTTAATAGCTTTTAATGAGACCTTAAAGACAGATATAAAAAGAGGACGTACGCATTGGATGGCTGGCGGATGAGGTCAGAAATCTGTTTGGAGAGCTGGTGGGAGCTGCGAACCATCATGCTGTGCAGCGTGGCCGGGTGCTGGGGGATGTTGATGATGATGGCCCCCACTTTGAAGACGGCTGCGTTGTTGGTTCTCAGTCCTCGCTGGGCGCTGTACAGGGCCTGGGACTTGGCGATGTTGCATTTGACCACGGTTCTGAAACATAAAGTTAAATGGAATGAATTTCATAGAAGTGAAATAAAAAACTTTCGGCATGTGAAGTTGACATATGAAGGGATTCAGTGGAAGTATTTAGAAGACATCAAACAGTAAGACACCATGCAGATTCAGGACAGCATTCACTTTCCTGGGTATGAGCAATCAGAACGGTGACACATGTTCCACTATGAATGAAGGTAATGAATTGTACACGTTCGACGCGGCCAAAATGCAATGCAATACTGAAATATACTAATAACACTGGAATAACATTCAGAAATATCAGAATGCTTGAAAGATATTTCAGTATTTTGGCAGACTGGAAATATTACCCATATTTCATTATGTTTTCCTATTTCAATAACCCCAAACATTTTTTACATATGTTTTTGTAAATTAAAATGTAAAAACATTGCATATTCCACACATATATAAAAGAAAATATATGACTAAAGTATCATTTGTTTATATATTTTTTGGTTTCTAGTAGGTGGAACGTTACTATATACACACACAGTTATATGGAAGAGAATAAAGGCTACATGTAAAAAAAGTATTACCGTAAGTTCTGACCAAAAGTGTTTATTTAGGTTGGATATAAAAGTAAGAATTCTGAAAAAGTTTGAAGTTCTTAGAATAAAATCCGAAATAAAAGTCAGAATTTGGAATTTAAATCAAAGTTCTGAGAAAAAACTCAGAATTCTGAGGAAAAAGTCAATTCTGAGATTAAAGTCAGAATTCTGAGAATAAAGCCAGAACTCGTTGACAATTTTAGAATAAAGTAAGAATTCTGAGATTTAAATCTGAATTCTGAGAGAAAAGTTGAAATTCTGAGGAAAAAAGTAAATTACGAGATTAAAGTCCAGAATTCTGAGAAGAAAGTCGGAATTCTGAAATTTGAGTCAGAATTCTAACTTTGACAATTCTGACTTTAATCTCAGAACCCAAAAAAAGAAATCACTTTTGATCGGAACTCAATACATGTTTTTCATGTGGCCCTAATTTACTTCCGTAGAGTTACCAAGGGGAGTCGTGAGAAAATGTTCAGTGCAAATACACACGGATGAAGGTGACTTAGACAAATATAGGATGTAAAATCAGGGCAACTGTGTTTCCATTGACTAATGGATGTGAGCCCTGAATGGTAGCAATAACATACAGAAACTCTTGTTTAGCTGTGCTGGTGGGAGATGTTGGGAAATCCTCCAGTCTATGCAAGTAGTGCAGGAAGAAAAAGCAAAGGAAAAACAAAAAGGAGAAGAAAAGCAGAAGAAAGTTTGAAACAGTTCAGAGACACCATAAACTGAAAAGAAAGTTTTATTCAAGCATTGAAGAGCCATTTCAAAAGGAAAATGTGGTTTGCTCTATCTCATAATTATGACTTCATCTTGTAATTATAACTTTCAATCACAACATTTGTATCTCCTGAGTGACTTTTTATCTCCATTTCGACTATTTATCTCATCATTATGACATAATCTCATATTTATGACTTTGTATCTCATTATTTTGGACTCTCCCATCTCATCTCATAAAAACTCTTAAATATGACTATCTCATATTTTCAAGTTATTCTGTCATAATTATGACGTTTTATTTTATAATCAGGACGTAATCTCAATTAGATTTGTATCTTCTAATTCAGACTTTTTATCTAACAATTACTACTTTGTATCGCTTAATTATAACTTTTTATCTCCTAGTTGGATCTTTCTATCTCAAAACGATGACTATCTGATATTTATGACAGTGTTTCCCCTACCATTGTCTTGGCGGGGCGCTGCGCCCTGCCAACGGAGCCCCGCGCCCCGCCTGAAATTCAAGGGGTTTTATTTTTGTTTTAAAAAAAAAATTAAATTAAAAAAAAATATATATATAGCACCAAATTGCAACTGAAGTAATCTATCTACGGTCACTTTTCACATTGAACATGTGCTCTTTTATTAAATAAACTAAACGCCTATGTTATTTATCCAATGTATGTGCATGTTTCAGTGTCCACTGCTTTGCGTATTCACATTCTCCCTCCGCTCTGTTTCTGAAGGGCTTATTAACTTATTAAGGCTGTTGATTGATAAAGAACTTACATTCTAACCACAATAAAATGAGCCCTCAAGGATAACCACAGTTACATTTTGTTGCCAGAAAACTGCATCTGGATTTTGAAGAACTAGTCTGCGAACATTGCAGATACAATGCTTTAACAGGCACCCAACAGACTTTATTGGAGCCTGTTGTTGAATATTGACTTACTATGTCTTTGTCATTCATTTATGTCGACCATTCTTATATACATCTGAATGTGGGACAATTTAACACATCAGTAGCAACTACAAAGCACCAAGTTAAAAATGTAAAGACACAAGTGCAGTTGAGAGCACACTGTATGAAAATAGGATTAAGTGTTAGTTTTACATTCACAGCGTCTGTTAAATAGAAGATGAAAAAAAGCTTCTTATTGAAGCAGCAGTAGAAACTGAATCATAGCAGCGTGGAGATGCATCAGTCTGTCTCCGTGCATGACTACGAGGCTTATAACTTCATTAGGGTGCTTATGTTTTGAGGAAATTGCTCGCAGTGTAAACAAAAACTACTATTAACATTTCCCAGCTGCGAAGGACTCTGTAATTGGCTCACGCTGAGCGGCAACGCTTGTGGAAAACACTGCATCCGCTCTTTAGATGACACTTACAAAGGAAGTCGACAATAAAGCATCTACAGTATGTGCGAGTTCTGTTGCTGTGTTCTTATATAAGTTAAGATATTCTTCTTTGACAACACTCACTATTTAGATACCTCTTGTTTGGGTATCTTAAATAAGGCAATACATGTTTCAATAATACTTTTGAGCTGAGAAGTTCAAAATCCTTCCCGCAGGTAAATCCAATAGTTGATGTATTTTTGAACATTGAATACATCTTAATGAAATATAGTAAAAAAACTAAACTGATTTCAAACTTCAGAAAGCAAGGTTTTGGAGGAATACACTGTTAAAAATGATCGGTAAACTTTCTTCTCAAAGCATTTCTTCCAAGATGAGACAAACACTTGACATTCTAAAAGAGTGGTGCAGGAATGAGTCTTAAAACTTGGAAATGAGTTAGCATTTGACCACTTTTGGTTCCTTTGTCTTGAAGTTGACATGTTTCTGAACGTGTTATTGGTTAGATGCCTGAAAAAAGGTCTGTGGTTTACACAAGCTGAAGATATTCTCAAGTCTTTTTCTACAACATGAAAACGTCAGTAATTACCCCACTTGTGAATGTCTGAAGCTTCTACGCGTCTTGAAACGGTGGTTGCTAACAAGTGGCTTAACGAGACTACTAAACGTCATCACGCTAAACATTAGCCGCCTTTAGCTTAGCGGTAGTGACGTGAAGGCATGCGATTGTGATGTAGTTCGTTTATAGAATTAGGTTAGCTTTCTACTTTGATTTATGGTTAAAATATGTTATTGTGAATATCTTCCTGCTGAACAAAATGTGTAAGTATCATAACTGTTTGCCAGAGATTTGTTTTCTGAAATATTCTGAAAAGCCATCGCTGCACCAATCTTAAAACAGACGTTAAAGAGAAATTGTACGTACTGGATGTCGGGGGTTATGCCCTCCAGGAGAACAATGTTTACCCCCCCAATGTGAGCCGAGGCACACGTCTCTGTCATCTTCTGGTGCAGGATATCTGTGGACACAAAAATGAAAAGAAAGATTACATCAAACAGATTTAACTTTTAATCAGAATTGCTTTCTGCCAGACAGAAATAAAATGATTTTTATTGCCTATTGATGCAATGGCTTTAGAATGTATATCTTAAAACTCCTGAAAAGAAGAATAAATGGTAAAAACAATTCAAGGCCAAAGTCTACAGATATTGTTTATTAAAATGGAATTCATCCAAAAGACTGATTTTCGAATTATTCAAAAGCTTCATCGTCATACAGTATGCACCAAGGCTACAGCTTGGCATTGGCCATGAACATCTTAAGTCCCAGGATCCTCCAACAATAACTTTAACATTCAAACAAAGAAGGCATTAAAGGGAGGAAAATAATACTGAATTATAAATAATGGTGCAAGTAAGGAGAAGAGTTAGGCATATTAACTCTGTTAGAATAAACTGTGATGTGATCCTACAAAATGAATGGACATTATGGTTACGGTCGAATTGTCAGCATTCTGAGAAAAGCTCAGAATTCTAAAAATATCTAAAATCACAGTAAAAGTTTCTCTGACTTTAATCTCAGAATTCTTACTTTTTCTCAGAACTCAAAAGATAATTCACATGTGGCACTAATCCTCTTCCGTACATTATCAATATCAAGGTATTTTGTCCAAAATATCATGATATTTGATATAATCCATATTTCCCATCACTACTTAAGACTACACCAAACACAGGGCTTTTTTCTTTACACATCAGGGAATTGAAGGTAAGTACAACTATTTCCGATGAGCACCCACACAGATCTCCGCCTCACCTTTCATCTTCTCCTTCAGTGTGAAGCTTCCGTGGATCTTCTTGAGCTCCGCCTCCATGGTGAGCCCTCCGATGTCGGCCTCCAGGTGTGTGCGGTTCACCATGCCGATGCCGAACACGATGAGCGTGACGTGCTGCGGCTCGGAGCTCACCAGGCTGCGCCGCCGCCCCCCTGAGCCCGGGGGCTTGTTGGGGGTGGAGTTATCCTGCTGCTCGTTCTCAAAGATCACTTTACAGAACGGCTCCGAGGGCCGGCGGCCACCTTCTGCAAGGATAAGGTGAGTTTGGTAAATACACATGAAGAAGAGATTTAAAAGAATAACTCAGTTCAGGATCAAGTGCTTGTTGTTGTAATTCTTATTTTGGCCACAAGGGGTAAAAGTGCACTATTTATATAAAGCATTTTCTATTTTCCCTTAAAGTCGATTCATCCCTTCCGTTTAGTTTTTACACTTCATCCCGTCACCTCTGTTTGCCACAAAATAATTGTACTATTGTTTATAAGAGTAATTTTCTTTAAATTAATTATTCGTTCTCTCGATACAAAAACTGTGTTCGTAAAAAAAAGGTTTTACGAACTGAGAAAGATTATTCTTCGATCATCTTTTTTCCACCCATTCTTAAGGCAAACGCACAGAAAAGAAACCATTTTAGATCAGAACAAAACATTTGATTATCAGATTCTTTTTCTCCCTCATTTGCATCTCAGGGCTTCCATATAAATCCTCTATTCTCTGATATCATCAACACTAAATTACATGAGAAGAACATGATTGAAGTCAAGATTCATAAAATACACCATAAAAACCTTTCACTACATAATTAGAATACTTTTGTGAAGACTAGACATTAATTGTGGGATGTTATTTTATTACACTACGGTGAAGTGTTTGTTTAACTGTAGGTTTAGCAGGATAACATGAGGCTATTTTGGACCTGTGACAATTACTGTACTGTAGTTTAAAACATAACCGAGCAAGGTTTAGTCCCACAGGAACTCATTCTGTCATTGTATCAAGGTGTCCCACTACTACAGGCTCCTCTCATAGTTAATGAAGCCCTCAGGGAATTGTTGCATCTACAGCAGCAAAAGGTATTATCAGGAAACATTGACTGAAAAAAGAAAGAACTATAGAGCTAAAAGGAAGTAGCGAACCACATATGTATGATTGATATACATTACTGTGGCAAAAGACAACGTTTTAACTTCTCCTGTCCCTTGTGTTTCAAGTGTTCACTGTAGAAGTTGTCGCAAAGACTAACATTAAGGTTTCTGTTTTTCTCAGCGTCTACTAAAGGCGACAGATATTGTCAGGTCAGGGAAAAAGTAAGGAATATATTTAGATATATTATCCAACCATCCATGCATCCATCATCTGCCGCTCATCCGCTAAGTGTATGTATGTAAACATCAGCTGAATGACATGTAATGGCATATATTGTTTGTAGTGGTAGATACTTTGGAGAAGAGTTTAAAACACTCCACAGCATTGCATTTTGGTTTTCATGGCGTTGTGCCATAATAGAGTCTTCATTATCCTGGGAGATGGTACCTAGTGGCACACAGATTTGAAGAGTGAAAGTGAAGCTAAATGCCAATGGTGTCTTTTTACTACATTACGCTATGCAATCAACATTTACTTGATCAATTATAAAGGTTAAGTATTAGTATTTCAGTATTAGTTAGAAAAATGTAATGTAGACTCTATGATTCAGCTTTTAAAATGTTGTTTTTCACCCAACAAAATAATGCTATTCATCATCTGTGGACTATTTTCATCCACACAGCATGAAATGGGACAAAATAGGTTGTGAGGAATAGTGGGATTATGTGGGGGAAAAAAAATCTCTGAATGTCACGTGTCCACTATTGGTTCTTGGAGATATCAGATCATATTAGATTGTCAACGTAGTTATTTGAAATGTCCTTAACTCTGTACTATATATATATATATTATTATTATTTTGTAATGTCATCTCCTTTATATGTGTCCTGCCTGTATTTAATAGAAATAAATCAGTTTTTTGCCATTTAAACTAAGAGCACATTATTATTATGATTATCGTTACCATTATTAATGGAAAATAGAGTATTAAATGCATAATTGCATGCAACATACCAGCAGCTGAGTACTAACTTTTGTGTAGGTAGCATGCATACAATGACACATGCAATGTATGAGTATAAAGACGAATGCATAGTATTTCTAGAGTAGGGTCAATAAAGTGGTCATAAAACAGTAAAAAGGCATACTTCAGGTTGGAGAGGAGGAAAGGAGGAAGAGGGAGGAGAAAATAAAGATTTGACAGCAATAGAAGGAAGAAGAGAAATCACAAAGAACAACAACAATTTGTTCAAAATATAAGGAGATAAATTAAGCTATAAACTGTAGTTGTGCCCAGTGAAGCAGAATGGAAATACATGGAGGGACACCAGGAAGAGGATGAGTGGCCGGGGCCGGCTCCCACCTGACAGACAGTTCTCTGGGGAGCTCTTCTCCAGGATGCCGGTGGGGTCGGAGATGAGGGAGTAGAAGTTGAGCAGCTTGTACATGTTCTGCCAACACTCTGCCGACGGCTCGCTCTGCTCCGACACCGTGATGGAGTCCGAGTCGTCCATCTGGATGGCCATGTGGTCGGCCACGTCACGAGAGCCCTTCCTCGACACCTGAACACAACACTCCACGTTACTAACAAGTAGAAATGTCACAGCTGTTTTCCAGGAGCCACTTACTGCCAGACAAGCTGATAAATATTGACATACACATCTTTATTAGCTTGTCACTGAATTTGACTAGAATGGAAATCCCAGAATAGTCCTCTATCTGCCTTACGGTATTTTCGTTTTACTTGAGAAGATAACATTTGTGTGGCTCTGTGGATTTCATCTATAAAATGTCAGCGCTTGATAGTACATTTTGACAGCTTTTAAAATCTCCCCTGAATAGCAGAGGATAATATTTATTTAATTAGTATTTCATACACTATTATAAACTGTTACTTAAGGTTGTTTATTTTTAACACCTTTTATTTATTTATTTGTTTAGTTATGTAATAATTAATCCGTCTTATTTTCCTGTATGGGCTCATTTTTCAGTTTTAAATGTGAAATAATATTAATAACCTTTCAAATCTTTTTTTTTTATGTGATCGATAATATTTCTATCCTTTAAAATCGATCTATCCATTTATTCATTCGTTTATCTGTTGATTCATTTATTTATTATTCTCTTAAGTTGCTTTATTTTCCTACATGGCAGAACTTCAGTGTTAGTATTATTAGATCTCAGTGGTGCGTTTGACACTGTTGACCACAACATATTACTAGACCGACTGGAAAACTGGGTGGGACTTTCGGCAACAGTTCTAAATTGGTTTGAATCCTACTTAAAGGACAGAAAAAACTTTGTTTCTATAGGTAAATACTAGGGATGCTCCGATCGATCGGTCACCGATCGAGATCTGCCGATACTCACTCTCTACCGATCGATCGGTGCTCTCTAAACATGCCGATCGCGAGGGCCGATCGCATGACGTAAAATACATGACACTTTTCTCTGTGCGCGGCAAAACAAGCTCGCCAAAATGGCTTCACCGGTCTGGCATTATTTTAAGGTGTCCGAAAAAGACAGTAAAATAGCGGTATGCAACGTGTGTGTGAAGCAGAAACCCTGCAGCTCCACCCGCTGTGACGGAGCGGTGAGCGGAGCAAAACACACAAGAGTTAGACCTAACACACTTAGCTATTTTATCTACTTCTGGAACAAGCTAAACTAGTTATAAATATGTTTATTCTTCACTGTCGGCCTCACACATTACTGGATCAGCGAGCTGCATGAGACGATACTGACGGGCTGTCAGGAGAGGGAGAGCGGGGGAGAGAGAGGGGGAGAGAGAGGGGGAGAGAGAGAGGGAGAGAGAGAGGGAGAGAGGAAAAGAGAGCGCTTGCTCATTTCTCCCGTGTTATTATCCAAAGTGAATGTAAACTTGAATAATATACATAATTTGAATGTAATAATTAAGTTGATTGTTGTTTGTGGAAGCTCCAGTGAATGAGCCCCATTAACTGAGTTTTAAACATCACTTTAAATGGAAGATTTAAAGTGATGTTTAAATCTTCCATTTAGGCCCCGCCCACTCGATCGGATCGGCGATCGGTATCGGCAGATACTGATTCCGGCGATCGGCGATTGGCGATCGGCGATCGGCCCCAAAATTGGCGATCGGAGCATCCCTAGTAAATACACATCTCAGTTGACAAATATGACATGTGGGGTACCTCAAGGCTCCATCTTGGGGCCTCTTCTCTTTAACATCTACATGCTACCACTGGCTCAGATAATGAAAAACAACAAAATAAGTTACCATAGCAATGCGGATGACACACAAATGTACCTAACCATTTCACCAGGAGACAATGCTCCAATTCAAACACTGAGTAATGCGGCTTTTACACCAGCGCTTTTCCCTTTCTAGCTCCTAGCTAGAGCTTTTCTGGTTCAGCTCCGGTTTCCCTTTTCAGCTCCCGCTCTGTTCACACCGCCCAGCTGCCGCTGCTGCGTCATGACGTCACCGCTTACATCGCTGATTTTCTCCCCAACGGAGCTCAGAACAACAACGGGGGGGGGGGACTGCGTCGGGTCGATGATCGTGTTGCTTTTAATCATACGAAGCCAGATTAAATTAAATAACGACTTCTCCAACCTTACACTTTTCTCCAGAGTGCCGTGGTTCATTGTTTATTAATGTGTTTCAGCGGCATTTACCGACCGCTGCAGTGCTGGCTGCTCTTCCACGGGAGTTTATTCTCCCGTTAGCTCCGGGTTAGCTCACACGGCTCTAAAGTATTCACTGTCTGACTGTCACACAAGCAGCTGATACATATCCCCAGTTCCCCTTAAGTGAATGTGTGTCAGTCTGAATTGACGCTGTTTGGCATCACAACGCTGTTATGAAAGTTTCTCTGGTATAACATGGGTGATGTTAGCATAGCAACCGAAGCTAAACTGACTACTTGCTAAGCCGTTTTCTACAGGCACATTTTACCAGCGTATTTTTCATTATGATTCTACTTGTGATAGTCGGACATGACTGCTTGTAGGCAGGCATGACGAGACTCTTCAGTCGACCCATGTTCAGGGGAGGTGGGTTTAGTTTCCTGCACGCCTCGACGTAAGAGAGACGTAAGCGACGCCGCGTCATAGCTCCGAAGCTCTTGCCTCTAGACCGACAACTTTTTGGAGCTGGAAGTGAACCGCATTCCGGAGCTATGACGCGGAGCCGCTGCGGTGTGAACAGGAAAAAGCGCCGGTGTGAAAGGGGCATAAGTGCATTGAACAAATCAATGACTGGATGTGTCAGAACTTTCTCCAATTAAACAAAGATAAAACTGAGATAATGGTTTTTGGAGCCAAGGCAGAACATATAAACGTTAGCGCTGAGCTTCAGTCTGCAATGTTCAAAACAACAGATAAAGCCAGAAATCTAGGTGTAGTCATGGACTCTGACCTGAGTTTCAACAGTCACATTAAAACAGTTACTAAATCAGCCTACTATCATCTAAAGAACATATCTAGGATTAAAAGACTAATGTCACAGCAGGATTTGGAAAAACTTGTCCATGCTTTTATCTTCAGTAGACTTGACTACTGTAATGGTGTCTTCATAGGTCTCACTAAAAAATCTATCAGAAAGCTGCAGCTAATTCAGAACGCCGCTGCTCGAGTCCTCACTAACACTAAGAAAGTGGATCACATCACTCCAGTTCTGAAGTCTTTACACTGGCTTCCTGTGTGTCAAATAATTGATTTCAAAATACTGCTGCTGGTTTATAAAGCACTGAATGGTTTAGGCCCAAAATACATTTCTGACCTACTGCTAAAGTGTGAACCATCCAGAACTCTCGGGTCTTCAGGGACTGGTCAGCTTTCTGTCACCAGTCAGAACTAAACATGGAGAAGCAGCGTTCAGTTGTTATGCTCCAAATATCTGGAACAAACTACCAGAAACCTGCAGGTCCGCTGCAACTCTTACTACTTTTAAATCCAGGCTGAAGACTTTTCTTTTTGTCGCTGCTTTTAATTGAGCTATTCATATCTTAAACTGCACTGTAACTTTTATTCACGTGTTTTTTTCTTTTAATGTTTATTTTAATATCTTGGCTTTTTAATGACTGATTTTAAATGCCATTTTGCCGCTGGTTTTAATTGATATATTCAGGCTTATTATTTTTGGGGTTAAAGTCCCCTACGTGTATTGGGGTTAAAGTCCCCCCGTAGGTAGTTAAAGTCATTATTGGGGTTAAAGTCCCCTCATAGGTGGTTAAAGTCCCCTACGTGTGCCGTTTTGGTTTCAAGACCCTGGTTCGCGGAGAACACCAAAAAAGTCCTAGAAAAGACAACTTAAAAACTAATGTGCATTCATAAAAAAGAGGAATAGTTTTGGCGAAAACTAAAAATCTATCTTACAGTAAAGGTCATTTTATACCATTGCTTTTAAATGAGTGTTTTTAAATGTCATTTTATACCATTGCTTTTAAATGAGTGTTTTTAAATGTCATTTCATAATATGTTTCTTAGTGCTCTTAATGTCTTTCATTTTTGTAAAGCACTTTGAATTGCCTTGTGTTGAAATGTGCTATATAAATAAACTTGCCTTGCCTACATGGAATCAATTTATTTTTGTATTGATCTATTATTCAAATTACAATGCAGGGGGTGCAGGGGATGGGTGGGGTGTGGGTAGGGTTAGTGTATAAATAAATGTCACATCATGGAGCTGAGGGGTAAATATCTGAATCATTTCTCTTTTCATTGCTCTACTGTTTACTGTCCTGAGTCAGGTAATGAAGACCCCCTGAACTCGTGACATTGACTCCAGTGAGCAGGAAAGTGACTCGGTCCTTCTGCAGAGAGAGATTTCTTGGTTTATATTTCTCGAAGGTATTGTGGCATCTGATACCTTGTCTACTTTGATATAAATCCCTTCACTTCAAAGCAACAAGTTTGACGTACATGTTCCAACTGTCAGGAGAAAAGAAAACTTCCCCTGTGAGAACTGTCGAGTCAAACAGAGCTGCGGAGAAGACTCTACCAGAGACTGAATGAAAGACTCTCCCCCCCGACAGCTGACTCTGTTCCTGTCTTACTATCTACTGGCTCCCTCTACAGTTTGAGTGAAGAAAAGTTTCAGAATGATATTTCTGATGTTACTAAACAAGTCTGAAGGACTGGACAGGTTGAATAATTGAGAGCATTTACCACTATCTGAGAAAGATTTTCACTAAAGACCTCGGGAAGATACTGGTTGTTCAAACTTCAAAAAAACGCAAATGATGCAATTTAGGAGTTTAACTACATTTCTAATTTCTTTTGGTGGCAAAACGATTTGGAAAACAAAGCTATTCTTATTATAAAAATAAAAACCCACTTTCTTACATAAGTTATAGGTAAAATGCAACAAAGAAACAAAAGTAAAAAATAAAATAAAATAGGAGAACAAAATTGTTCTAACTATATGGGGCTTGAAATTGTTATTTTTTTCAGCATTTCAATTATGAAGATAGACAAAAATACGATGGACTTTTTCACAATATCTGGCATTTTATAACCCCAACGATTGACCAATTAGTTGAGAAAATGATCTGCAGTTGAATCCAAAATAGAAGTAATTCAGCTAGTTTCAGCCTAATTTTTTTTTCTTCCTGTTGCCACATAGCCAATATCAAAATGGAGCATGACAATTTGAAAGTCTAAACACTCACTACGAACATAGGGTTATTAATGCAATATTGCTGAAAGTTGAAATCTTGAAACGTATGGTCACGGTAGTATGTATGGTCATTTTTGAGACTTCAAACTCCCAAAAATAAATCTGAAAGCACTTTATTTATCATGTTTTTTATTTGAATTTGACTAATGGGTAACTAAAAGCATTATTAATGCAGTTTCTGAGATTGTAGACTTGTATATCTTTTGTTATTAACACGTTATGTTTTGAATCTATAAATACTAATATACTCCACTGTGTACTAGTTGTATACAGATGAAGAATGTTTGATTTTATTGACATGTATTTGAGCCTTATTTAACCCTTTTGTTTTATTCATAACTGATTATAATATTATTCTTTTTTTTAAACAATTTTTCCATTTTTGTTTGACTCAAAAGCAACTGTGTGCTTTTGCAAATGTTTATCATAAGAAAGTAAAATTGAAATACATTTTTAAAACATGTTTCTCGATCATGATCACCTTGGAGGTGCGTCGCTCCGATCGTCCCAGGGAGGTGCGTCCTCTCGGCTCCCTCCTCCCCAGCGTGTCCATGCCTGACGGAGGTCCATTGGCCGGTAAACCCCCGGCGCCGCCTGCCCCCCCTCCCCCTCCTCCCCCCACGCCTCTCTTGCTCCTCAGTGTTTGCGTCCCGCTGCGCCCCGCCCCGTTGATGCTTCCCCGGGAGCTGCGGCTGAAGTCCGTCGACCTGAAGTGTCGGTACGGCCGCGCCTTGAAGGTGGGGGTGGGGGAGGCGGAGCCGGCGGTGTAGCGGCTCAGCTTGATGTCCGTCTGCGTGGCCTTGATGTCGTCGATCATGGTGCTGAACTGGTGGATGAGGCGCACCAGGGCCATGTCCACCCGCTGGCTGATGGCCTGGCAGGCGGTGGTGAAGTCGCAGTGGAAGGTGTTGTAGTGGCGGCGGTTCAGGTCGTGGAAGGACAGCGGGGCCGCGGTGGGGCCCTGAGGAGCGCTCGTCGACTTCTCCATCACCACCGCGTTCAGGCTGAACGTCTCGATGAGCAGCGCCGGCTTGAACTCCAGCGGGGGGAGGTTCACCATGCCTTGTCTGAGGACAGAGGGAGGGAGAGGAGAGGGTTATGTGTGTGTGATTAGCTGACATACTGTCCGGGCTGCACATTTTGTTGATATCGCAATTAGGGCGAATAGAGTGATTAATTGAAGATGTATTTTCGTAGGCAGACCTGGAAGTAAACATCTCAAGGGTTCCAACAAAATCCAATGATATCCACTGGATTTTGCAGTGCTGGAAAAGGTTCTAACTGTGGCCAAAATATACTTGCACATTTTGTTCAGCGGATTGTATGGTAGATGTTTTATCTCAACTAAAAAGCTAATGTTAGGCTGAACTAGCTACTAGATGATCTTATGACTTCAAGTCACCACCGCTAAACTAAAGGCAGCTAATGTTCACCGTGATGATGCTAATCAGTCTCATTTTGCAACATAGCAACTGTCTTTTAAAGACACATAGAAGTGTCAGTGAGCTAGTAACTGACGGAACAAAACGTGAACATCTTTTAAGCTTAAAAATCATGCAGCCCTTCATTCTATATTTTGGTGAAATCAAAATGTCAACTAATTTCCTGATAATGGAAATAAATACATATATAACAATATGATGACACTGAAGTCTTATTGTTGATTTATTGTCAGGATTTATTTTACCCCCTGAATATTTTGTTTTTTTCCAAATCAGTTTAGCTACTGCCTAGGGTTGATCGTACCTCCTGGATCTTTTGTTCTTCCGCTCTTTGGAGGTGTCGGAGTCCACGATGTCTGCCCTGAGACACTCCAGGTTTCCAGAAAAAGACAGATGCTCTCCAAAGTACATCTTGTAGCTGAGAGGAGTGGCGTCCTGGGCCTGGATGCCTGTGTAGCTCAGCAAAGGCTTGAAAACAACCTGAGGAGGGGGAACGGAGATCAAGACACACACAAAGAATACATGTTTTCTCAGATTGTGCAGATTGTACCACCCAGGAAGATAAACATTAATCAAGGCAAGACAACGGATATGTAAAGAGTACACTCAAATATGCTAAGTGCAAATTCACTGTTTCTACTAACAATTATTAGTTTTTCCACCTAGCATAGGTTACATTATTAACATAACATCATTAGCATTGGCGGAATGTAAATTAAGCACATTTACCCAAGTATTATATTTTAAGTCCAATTTTGAGGAACTGGAATTGTTTTACTATATTTTGTTCTAAAACCGAGTAAATGTTTCCCCCGGGATTATTTACTAATGTAAATGTACCTTCCTCATTTAAATTCTAATGTTTGTATAAATATTTGTATTCCATTGTTGATGTTCACAGCACCTGAGCGTCGGCCAGCTGGACAGCGGCCGGGCACTGGTTCCCCTCCTCGATGTCGGCCATGTCGTCCTGGCTGGTGCTGTGCTGAGAATGCTGGGACTGCGTCCCGTCCAGGGTGTTCTGGTCGCTGGACAGCACCGTGTTGAAGTCTGAGGCAGAGGGGATTGTGGGTAGGTTGCACGCCCCACCTGCAGGTGTAGAAGAGATGATTAGGATACATGTGGTGTGAGCTGGAGCTGATGCTGTGTGATGTCTGCAGGACGAGTTCACCCCAGAACACGTGAGCGGCTCAGGGTTTACTGTTAATATAGGGTTGGGCAATATGGATTCAATCATATATACAATACACAGAAACTGTACTTATTTCACAATTACAATCTTTATACACCACTGCATATTTTGTAATATACATATTGTAGAATGGCCATACTATTAATTTATCTTCTTATGTTTGTGGAATATTCTTACTGTATTTTATTTCACAATTTCATTTAAATGTATGATTACATAAATATGATATATATATTCTATTTTCAAATATGTAATTTTTTATTACACATTTGTATCTAACTACTTGGGTTAATACGATTTTTTTTTATTGTATTATAGCTTTGCACATTTTATTTAACTTCATATTTTAATATGAACATTTTATTATATATTTTATTGCACATTTCTAAATAACCTTTTATGCTTACATAAATATTTGTATTCTATTTTATCTTTTTTTGAACATTTTCATTTAACTTCTCCTGTTAATATAAATATGTAGCTATATTTTTATTTTAAAATATATTTGTATTGCCTACGTTTATTACAAATAAAATAATAAATATATAAAATATATATATACTCCCTATATTTAAATAATATATGTCACAAAACCCTCATTCTGATTTGATGAATTTTGCAACAATATTCTAGGGTGGACTGTTGGGTCTTAATGTTATGCAGCCTCTAAAACCTTGACGATTATGACACATAAGGAAATAATATGGATGCATCAGCCAGCCCGATGGTAATATGAGCAGCAGAGAGTGAGCAGAGTGCCTCAGGGTGAACCACTTTACCTCTCCGCCTCCTTATAAACACAGATGTTAGAGTGAATTAAATGGAAGGCAGGCGTCACATTAAACTGAGCGTAAAGAGGAACTTTATGGCCATTTTATGCAGAATTTGGAAGTGTAAACAGCCACATCTTATTCCTTTAATGTGTCTGTGTGCTTTGCTGCCAATGACTGACACCTAGGTGGGGAGATAACGGCAGCACTTATCATCATGGGCTCATATCCAGCCGTTTTTCATGCAACATAATTGCACCACCACATCAGCTAAACTGTGCAGGTAAGATGCATCTTCACAGAGATCAAGTGACTCAGAAAATGAGAGGAAGTACAGATGAGCAGAGGCTTCGTAGATTCTAGGTCGCTAAAATCCCCTCAAATGCTCTGGTTCCTAAATAATGTTTGGAAGGAGCAGTGAGCGAACAGCACAACTGTATCCATCCATCACACTGCTGCAGGCCAGTCAGAGAGTTTAACACACTACATATCCACTATATAAGTACATGTGGGGTACTATGTGATCATTTTAACGCAATTTTCAATTGTTTGAAATTAATATTGAAGTGGATAAGGGCCATATGTAACAATGTTTTTGGAGATCTGAGATAAAGTCAGAATTCTGTCTTGAATCTCAGAATTCAGACTTTTAAAAAATAAAATAAAAATAAAGTATTGTGAATATTTCCTCAGATTTCTGAGTGTAATCTCAGAATTATTACAGAATTATTAAATTAAAACAAATGTTGTGCAACACATGATTCGAAGATTGCACTAATCCATATTGCGATTTTGATATCATTTCAATAATTTGTGCAGCCTTAATGACCACTATTAACCTATGAGGTGTAAAGATTTCAAACTGATCAAAGGAAAAAGAGCCCTGGTGTTGGACCAAAAACCCAATGTATGGATTGCTGTAGATGGTGCAACCAAATGAACACAATGTATTGATTGAGAAACATTATTGTCTTAAATGGTATCCTTGTCATATTGTACAAAGTCATTACATGTAGAGAACAGCTATAGACAACAGTGCACACTGTAACTGGGTGTGTCTTATTTTTCAACAGATACAAAGGTCAGAATAAAAATCGAAATAATTTCATATAGACAATAGCATTCCTTGTTGATAAATATCTAATCAAGTTCCCTTCAGCATAAATGAAGGTCATCTTATTTTATTTGCACAACTAAAACTATCAGTTTCATTTTTTGTCTGCAGGAAACACTGACACAGAGTTCTAGGTGACTATTAAACTACCAAAGGGGGACAAGCTAACAGCTAGCTAGCTAGTTGACCAACACCGTCAGCACAACACTGAGCAACACTCCCTGACCTTCTTCTGGACTGATAACTGACGGCAGAGGCTGGTACTGGTAGTGGTCGACAGGAGAGTCCGGCGGGTCTAAAACAGCAACATGATGTGAGTTCTGATCTGGTGTACATACTGTGCTTAGTGAAGCATGAAGGTGGTAAAGGGAAAGTTGAAATTGTGTGGGGTTGTTCAATACAATACATTTTAATTCATACATTTTTGTCAATGGAGTCTTGTGTATTTGAAGAAAGGATAACGGTGTTTGTTCCCCTTTAGAAAGGACTGCAGGATATTGCTTAGCTGCAGGTACTTCTGACCCCTTCTCCAAGTATTCTTTCAAATAGAACCCCCTAAAAGCACACGCTGTCTACCTGTCTGCAGGCTGTTGTGCTGGGAGCGGTTCATCGGGGAGTCCTGGACCGCCCCCCCGGTCCTGTTGCCCACAGCGTTGGACATCCAGTTGTAGAAGCTGACGGAGGAGGGCTCCGACAGCAGCGGGTGCTCCGTCATCATGTCCGTTCCTAAACTGTTTCCTGGGGACACACAGGAAGGAGATGGAGAGGTCATTAGAGAGGTCATGGAACAGATGACGGATCATTTTTATCTCGCATCATTGAGGCACATGTGGTAATCAAAACATAAATTGGGATAGAAACAAGATAATAACTTAATATAATCAGAGGCATTTTGGTCAAAAAAAAATACATATATTGGAATGGACCTGGCTTTGGTCATATTAAAACAAAGACGTAACATACAGCAGTGCACACTAAGTTTGTCAAATGTTTAACAAAATAATCAGAATACAAATTGTAATAATTGTAGATACATAGTGGCTTCAAAGGGGCCCTTTAAGAATCATTTTCAGGTTCATAATAGTGTCGTGTGTCTCTACTGTGACATGTCTCCATGCTTTAATGTTCAAAAAGCTCTTTATTTTCCTCATACTGGCTGTGCTGAAACCAGAGCTTAGTATGCTCTGATTGGTTAGATGGTCGGCTCTGTTGTGATTGGTCTACCGCTTAGAAATGTCCCGCCTCTTAGCCTATCAGGTACGATGCGTTGGAGCGCTAGCAAGTTGTCTTTACAGAGCATTTGCATGCACAGAAACCTATATTCCACACTAGAGGAAAGGGAAACCACCGAAAGAATAATAGGAACCTTTTAATCCACAATATAAAGCAATCATGGTTGATCTATGTATAATTAACTACCCTCCAGCGTTAAAAAGGCTAATCTTCTTCGATATATATTTATGATTTGTGATTCTGATTACCATAAACAGTGATGGTCTTTTACGGCAATCAGGAATCTGTTTTCTTCCATCGCTCTATTTCTGGTGCATTTTGTTGCAAAAGCTTGAATATTTCAGCCGGTGATATGATCGGTGTTTGCTTAATGATTAGAGCGTTAAACAAAGCAAACAAGTCATGGCAGGAGCACTGACTCTGCATATTGGTTCACTGTGGGGATGTGCTTAAGGAGAGGACATGCTGTGAATCTATTTTGGGTTTGTTTCCCCTCCCATCACTGAACGGTAGAGGTCAGCCTTGCAGCAGGGATGGCGGCGCAGCGTTGTGAGGTACCTGTGCGAGTGAGGGAGTTGCTCTTGGCGTTGGCGGCGTTGGCGGCAGACGGCTCGTTCCTCTGGGGCATGCCCTCCAGCAGGTTGTGCAGGCTCCTGAAGCTGCCTGTCAGATTGCTCAGGAGGCTCTCCTTGCGCGGGCTGTCCTTAGCTGGCAGGCCTACGCGGCTCACGTGGGCGGGTGAGTCAGCTGCCGTGTCACCGCTGGTGTAGCTCAGCGACTGGTATGGATGGGAGCCCTGTGTGTGACATGGTACAGATTATGTTCGCCTGTGGGGTTTTGTATGAGAAAAGATGAGAAGTTTTTTTTGGACAAAGATACAGAAAAGCAGCCCCTGAGATCGTTTAAAGTTCCAAAGGACTGTGTCCACATAATGTATGACAGAAGAGCTTCAACTCCTTGGATTTTATT
The DNA here is from genome assembly GCF_902827165.1 of Trematomus bernacchii. NCBI lineage: Eukaryota > Metazoa > Chordata > Actinopteri > Perciformes > Nototheniidae > Trematomus > Trematomus bernacchii. Next base: position 2,926,191 of record NW_022987656.1, read on the forward strand.
ATCTCTTTGTGCTACTTTGTATTTGTTTGACACCCACCCGAAGGTGCTTGTTCTCTCACTTTGTATGAATGAGATTCCTCGCTCAGTCTAAGAGCCATATAGCAATATGCGTACGGAGATAAAACACTACACTCAGTGTCTGTCTGGTCAATCTGCTACAAAGAATGGCTCTTTGGTCTCTGTTATGATAGTTTTCGTATGAAAGACACGCTCAAAAACAAGCTTTTTTTTCCTCCAACTTCTAAAGTGACATCACTAGCGCATTTCGGAAAATATGTTCAACTCGAAGAAACCCACATGCACTCTATTTTCAATGGAATGAGTTCAAAGGAAAGACTCTGGTGCCGTGTTATTGTGTTGCTCTGTTGGAGGAGCCTGTGTCCTAAGATTTCCATCCACATAACTAAACTGTAGCTATGTACGTATGACTAATAAAAGCCTTGAACCTTGAACTATGTAGGCACAGGCCCATAGTCAGTACTTGTGCTTTTTAAGGGTGCAACTCATGATACCTTTTGTTATTCATGATTCTGCTGATTATTCCTATACAAATATGACATTTAACAAAGGAGGTACAGGGTTGGTCTCTGCCTAATTTGTACAAAATTGCTTGAAATGAAATGACATGCAGACTATTCCTTGTCTGGAGCTTCTCAAGGTGAACCTATTGTGTTTTGCAGACCATTTACATGCACACAAACTTATATCACACACTACAGGAAAGGAACAAAAGCATTATAAGGCCTCTTTAATAATTGTGGCATGTCAAGGTTTTATTTATTAGTTTTGGACTGCACAATTTCTTGCCATTCGATATAAATGTATAACAGATAACTTTGGTATGAAGATACAAGGGAAGAGTGTGCTGAATCCTGCACAGATTGTAAAGCCAGCTGAGGATCGGTTTTAATTTGGCTCCATAAATACATTTTGACTGACTGACTGACCTTTATCCTGAGTGCAGACTCGTTGTGTGCGTGGGACTTAGACAGCTTCCTCATGATCTCCACCCCGCTGACGGGCCCCGTGTTGGCTTCTTTGGGCGGGGGCCGACTGCTTGCTCCCTCCAGCAACATGGTGTGTTCACTCACTGCGGCTTCACAATAAGCACATCAAATAAAACTCCTGGAAGAACCGTACCAACCTGCTACAACAGTAGTGAACATCCATGCTAGTCATTCATTCTAAAATCTCCTTTCTGTTATTTAAATGTGTGCTAACACTGAGTGAGAAGCAGAGGTTAGAATAGCCATCTGTGCTGACAGATGGCTGGGGGAAAAAAGAGTGTTAGCACTCTGACAGCTGGAAGTCCCCACCTGCATCGAATTCAAATTCAGCTCCGTCGGCGCTGGTGTCGCTCTGCAGCGCGGCGCCGTTGTCCAGGCCCACCATGGTCTCCACCAGGCTCTGGTGAGGCTCCTTGGGCTTGGCGAGCTGGTTGGGCCTCATCAGACCGATGGCTTTAAAGCCCTGAGTGACCACTATAAACTTCATCCACTGTCTGGCCAACGCAACCAGACCCTTCTTTAGAGTCACAAGGGCGGGGACGCCATCATTCTGGAATAAGAGGAGAAGAAGAGGAGAATTAGTGCTACCGGTAAGGGACTCATTAAAAAAGCAAAGCAGAGCCAAAAGCACTTAAGACCACTTAATATAATTGGCATTTTTCTTTAAAGTTCCAATGAGGCTATATAAATAAAAGGTAGCCATTTAACCAGCTATGGTCAAGTTGGAGTGTTTCCTAAAATAAAGGGAATAATAAAGATTTAGACAAAGGTAATACAAATTGGCTTAAATAAGCAAAAACACACTTAACAAATGACACAAATAGAAATATAGTAGATTTTGGAGTATGAAAATATAATGTTGTTAAATGATCCAATGAAAAACTTAACCTTAAAAAACCTATGAGATTTCTTAATTTCAATATCTTAATTATTATCTGGCCTACTCACGTCTATGGTTTTTCATACCCAGTTTAGATTTGGACATGCCCACTTCCGCATTATGACAGTTATTCAGGGCAAAGGTAATGGAGTCTGGATGGGGCAGATCTCAGGTGTTTAGGAAGTTAATTCCAGATCTACAGCGCACAGAAACTGAAAGCTGCCTCTGCATGTTTGTTATTTACCAACAAAACATCAATGAGTAGACGTGTCCCAGATGATCTGGGTGGCTTGCAACAGATCAGCACATTTTACGTGTATTGTGGCCCAGATACCAAAGCCAAAACAGAGCTGTAAGAACTGGGGTGATGTGTTCTAAAAGACTCAGAGGCCTGGCCTTACCATGGTCGCCTCCTCGATGACGGAGTAGTCGGCCTGCTGCAGGTAGCGATGGAGGATGTTGCACAGCATACAGGAGGGGTTCTCATGGAGGTAGCGTGCTCTTTTAGTCACGCGGTTGTACTTGCTTCGGATTGGGATGTGGATGCTCTTTTTCTGTTGGGGAGCGACAAAAATAACTTAATAAAACTTGCAGACATAAAATCTGCAAATCCAGATGTTGAACCCCTTGACATTTGCTGGTCAGTCTGGGTGTACAGATGCACTGCTGACCTCGAGAGCTTCGGTCATGATGCAGCCCATAACGGCACACACGCGCAGAGTGCCCTCCATGTCCAGTTTGCGCAGAGAGGACTTGAGCTGGTCGATGGGAACCAGCCAGGCTCCGATGGCAGGTGTGGCTGTGCTGAGCAGATTCAACTGCCTGTGAACACAACAGGGAGTCAGATGGTTGATCAATATATCCTACAAATATACCTTATTCTCCCGTTTCAGATCAAACACTGAATGTAATGTATCATCATGATGTCAATAACTTTAGTCATGAAATATTTTTCCCGGTAATGTCAATCGCAGACATGAGACATGTGTTGCAATGAAACCATGCTAAGCCCCTCCCTAAAACGCCCACTGTCCAATCATTGTTAGTAAATAGGCGGAGGAAGCATTTTGAACCTGAAAGTCTGACAGCAGATGTCCTAAAGATTTTTTTTTTTTTACCTTTCCGAAGTCAAAATGCAAGAGGCGATGCGTCATCAAAAAACATCTTAGCTCGCTCCAAAGGTAAGACGCTAATAATGTAAGATAGCTTAGCACATTATCCAACAAAGGCGGATTAAGTGTATGGATGAGGCCCACAATATGTGAACAATATGCCGCTTAATGAAAAAGCTGGAATTTAGTTTACATTAGAAAATTACAACTATTTAGACACAATAGAGTGGTGCAGGAATGAGTCCTAAAACCCGGAAAAGAGTTACAATTTTACCACTACCAAAGTCAATGGTGTTTTAAAAGTGTTTGTAGGTGCCTGTGGTTAAGATTTTCACGATTTTTTCTACGACATAAAATACATCATAAAAAGATGTCCGTAAACATCTGGGAGTCTTACCTGGACATGGCCTGGGAAGGTGACCGAACGTTTGTGGGAGCTGCAAAACTGAACCAGATCTCCCTGATGGTCAGCTTCATGCTGCTGGAGTCCGGAGGGGGGGGGCATGAGGGGGAGGTCTTTCTTCAGGTCGTCTGACTCCACTCCTTCGTCCTGCAGAGGAAAAAGAGAACAGGATTTAAAGGGTGGAGGGGGGGGGGGGGGGGGGGGCTGCTGCTGGAGGAGCCACAACACATCACTGTCAGCCTGATTATAGCTTGGATTTGCCATCATGGCTTATTTTCAAGATCACAGTGAATCCTTTTCAGTTTGATGACTTTAGCCTCCTGCTTCTCCTCGGATCAGACTTTATTGGAAATAAAAAAATGTTGATACACATCTGAACAAGTACAAATGAACTCATTTAGTTTGAACAAGACATTTAGTCAAATTGGAATCAAAGACTGCCAACAGGCAGTGAGTTGCAAATAAAATACAAAGAAACAAAGAAAAAACAGATCAAAACAGATGAGAAAGATCAAATCAGACAGGCCGCATGTTAGCCTGTGGAGCTTTGATTCTGTTCTGAATGGGTCGCCCCGACCTGAATTCTCTAAGACATATGAGAGCTTTTAAGCTTTTTTTAACAGTTTGCAAACAGCTCGGATAGCACAGACCCCCAATGGTGCTTCCCTGATGGTCCCATTTCACAAGTCGTTATTCCAACTTCAAAACGTTAAGATTATAATTTAGATCACTTTTTAATGCCGGAGGGGAAATTCAGTTCAACGCACATAGGCCCGAAAATACACACATGCACATATAGGACCTTACACTCCGTATTTTCGTCCGATCGGGACTTGAACAAGAGACCCTTAGCCAAAAGACTGAGCTACAGCCGCCTCAACTGAGCTTCACGTGTTTAACAACATAGACACTACAAAGAAGGAATGCTGTAGCTAATGTATGATTGATACAAATAATCAAAATTCAACAAATGTACCAGTTACTACCAACAGGAAAACATCAGTGCTGTAACTGCATCCATTTTGATGGACTCCCAAGGTAAATGGGTTCTTCCTTGGCTTCACCTTTTCACTAGAAAAATCAGGCCAGTCGTTTTTCTGTTATCATGCTGACAGTCAGACAAACAAACAAACCGAGCCAAGAACATAACCTTCCTATCGAGGTAATGAAGAAGAGATTGGCTTAAATAGGATCCAAAGTGAAAGTTTAAAGTCGCTGTCAGCAGAGCTTAAAAGCTTTAATGTGTCAGCCTTATCAAAATGAGGGAACAGACGGTGACAGTCCAACGCCACAGTAACATTTCAGGAATGAACTGGTTTTGACCTTCCCAAGCTCTTTTTGTGCGGGTCTGCCTAGTTTACACATGGACAGTTGATTGTGCTAAAGCCGGTTAGCATGGTGGGCGGAACAACTGCTATCCCCACTGAAATCTGGAGAAGGACACAGAGGATTCAGGTGGTAAACCGAAGAGAAGAATGAGGAGATTTTGATCCAGATTTATGGAGAAAAGGAGATATTTCCATGTCTCCCCCCTCTCATCATGGGCAACTTAAGACTGGCTGGTGGAATGGAGCAAACGGCGTAAGCTAGGAGTCAGGTGGAATATCTAGAGTGTAATTGAATGTGTTTTACTGAAACATGGCTGCTCCAGAAAGTATCTGACGGGTCGACAAGCATTGCACCAAGAGCCTCAGCATGTCTTCACCATGAGCCTGAGTCTTCATCATGTCTTCATCATGTCTTCATCATGCCCCACCATGAGTCTTCTGAGGGTCCCTGTGCCTTGGAAGACCTCTTGCTTCATTCCTGCCTAAGACGCTGTGTCCCTTTGGCTTTTATTTTATTCTTATATGGTGCAACTGTCGCAAAACTTAATTAAGGGGATTAAGAAAGTATTTGGATTCAGATTAACAGTAGAAGACTCAGCATTTCTCACCTGGTCATCTGAGTCAGAGTTTTCGTTGGCATCGGAGGCGGGGCTGACGGCATCATTAGGGAGGTTGTCATCGGAGACGTCGGTGCTGTACCCGCTGCCCGTCTGAGAGCCGGTGGACCCGTTGGACTTGGACATGCCCGTCTTCCCCACAGTGTCTGAGCGGCCCATCACTCCGAAGGAGTTGTAAAGGATGGCTCCTGACTGACGGCCCCCTGCAACACAAAGCGTAAAACACTCACAAGTCTGTACTCTTCATGCCTTTTGATACAACGTATTTTTTATTGTTTTCATATCCCTAGGTCTCTATTGATGCTTCTCTTACCTTTGACCGTGAGGTTCTCTATGCCGCATTCGAACATGATCCATCCCCATTTCTCAAGAGACATGGCGGAACGTCCGAGATCGCCTGCTGTGTTCTGGGCGTCCGTTTCATCCACCATTGAGAACTCTTCCAATTCCTCCAGGCCAAAGAGCACTTTGGACTTCTCATAAGGGATTGCTGTGATGGCGCATGTGCCAATGTCTACAGAAACAGAAAACAACCACATTATTAGGAGGTATCTAGTTAAATATTATCACCAAATAGTGGGAAGAACAAAGAACTTGAAACAATTAAAAATCTATTTATGAGAAAACAAAATGCCCGGAAAGGGTTTTAAATACCGTTGCTTGGTACAAGAGGTCAAGTGAAGTATTTGTACAATTAATCAAAACTTTATTGAAATAGCAATATGGAGTAGTCCAATTTCCAAATCGAAGTACGATAAATATTTGGTAAAGGGAAAATACGTAAAAATATCTAAATATAGTATAGTATAGTATTATGGATCTACCGACTGAGGTTTAGGGTTAAGAATCTTCTAAGTAATGTTTAACAAATAGTCCTATATGTAGAATCATTTCGCAATGGCAAAATCAGTCAAAATGATCGAGTCAGCCATTTTTTTCCACCCCAAGTCAAGTGATGGCACTTGTTCACACAGTCTAGGGGCAGCCATTACAGCTTGTTAACATGTAGGTACCTCATGTTAAATGCCAGTGTACCACTTTAGGCACCACAAGGGATCAAACATGGCTGCCATCCTCCAGAACCAACCTGTGGAGTCGAGGCCTCTCAGTTGGCTGTGGATACGGTGGATGTTGAGCCTGGCGGCGATTTCTTTTCCTTTCTCGATGCCGGCGTTGGAGCGTAGCGAGCCCGACGACTGCGGCTGCATCTTTGTGGCAGAGGCGTACTTCTCCAAATTGACGGACGGTCGGCCATGTTCTAAGGTGTTGGGTGTCTCCTCCACAATCCCCCTGAAAAGAGTAGGAAGACAATGTGCGTTAGCTTAGATGCTGTCACTTATGTCAGATTTTGTGAAGACAAAGAAATGTACTATTTTGTAGAAAAATAATAAAATAAAATCTGTGGCAAACACACATTATACTTACATATTTTGTTCTGCAGGATATTCTTCACATATTAACATCACTTTTATTATAGTATAGTAAAGTATAGGCATGTAAGCAAAAATGCCATCTCCAGAAGTAAAAAGTCAACGTTAGGCTATACCAGACTAAATGACGCTGGCATGACTCCACGTCAACACAGCTAAGCTAACAGCGAACTTGTTCAGCGGGATAATCTCCACATATTTACATTTATTTTTTTATAGTTAAGCATAAATGCAATTGCCAAAAGTAAAAAGCTAATATTTTACTACATCACAGTCAGTATCTTTGCATCACCATTGCTAAGCTAAAGGGGTGGGGGCTAATGTTTGTTGTGATGACGTTCAGCAGTCTTAATTAGTCACTTGTGAGCAACCGCCGTTTTAAAGACCAAGAAGCTTCAGACATTCTTGGATGGGGTATTAAGTTGTGTATTTTATGTTGTAGAATCCAACAAAAAAATCTCATAAACAAAAACAGAGAGACAAGAGAGCCATGAAGTGCTAAACTACTGACCTATTTCCAGTTCTAGGACTCATTACTGCACCATTCTTTATTACAAACATGTTGAGCTGGCAAACCTACCCTGAGCACATATACTGTAAACAGCTGAGTCATTGTAAACGCACACCCCACACAAGATGACAGAAGGAGCAGTGGAGGCGTTACCTGTTCATTCTGAACTGGGTGGCGATCCTGTCGAAGCACAGCGCCACCAGAGACACGTGTGTGACGCACTTACTGGAGCTCGACGGTGACCCCTCCTCTACAGAAGCCTGCAGCAGGCAGAGGTTCACCTGCGGGAGAACAGAAACAAACAAAGGCAACTCAACCAAACTCAACTAGACAACACTGTGCGGTCAAATGTTATTATTCCCTATTTTAGGTGACACAGTGGAGATAAATTAGAGCGCTGCCCACATGAAACTCTTTAAAAAGACACATTATTGTTCCACGGAGACGAATAAAGCAATGAAAACATGATTAACCTGTGTGTGAGCATAATATTCCCATATGTAAGATTGTTTGGGTATTTCTGAGTATGAAGATATACAGAGGGCAGTGGGAAAATCAATATTGCAAGAGCAAAAATGAGTCCGACAAAATGATTATGTATCCACTATCATTTCCATTCAGTGTGGCTATATAGCTCAAATAGGATCACTATATTGTTAGATAGTATGACACATTTCTAAAAGAAAACAAACTGTCTGGTTTAACCCTAGGATGTCTGATCATTACCATCAGGATCATTGTAAAAACGATATTACAAACACATTTTGAAGACAGATCGGTCGTTGGAAATGTATTGTAGGATTGACCAATTATATGCGCAGTCGAAATTCAGTTTTCCTTATTTTATATCCATTTTCTTTTATTTATTTACTCTCAATTGTATATTTATTATTGATTGAATTGACCGATTGGATAAATGTTAAGTTTCCTATATTCCAACTTCATGACGTTGTTGCTTTTATTTTGATTTCAGTTCTTCTGCCCTATTACCGTAATATTAAGTGTATAGAGGTACCACAACATATTGTAATGGGCTAGTATAGGACTTGTTTGGGCACGTGGAGGAATCAACTGCTTAACTCACTGAAGCCAATGCACTTAGCACTAACAATAGTTTGCCTAATTGAATTGATTATTTATATTTTCTGTCCAATATACTTGTTATTAAAAGGATATTAAGAGGGTGAAATATAATAACATACCCTTAAGACAAGAAATTCCCGTTTCTGGATTCTGTCTTTTATAAGTTTGTATCTCTATGGTTGAATACACCTAATGTGATCATCTTTGGATCAAAGCATCAGCTAAATGAAATAAGGTTTACTGTAATGCAGACATTTACTACATCCCACGTATAAAACGCTGCAATATGTTGAGAATTCTTGATGCATCACTCACCATTAATTCAGTGAAAAAAAAATGGTATATGCTTAATTACACAGAGGTATTATTCGACACAAATGCTGACTGCACTGTATATGTAACGTTTGAATGTGAAATGCAGTGCTCGTGATTTGGCGCTGGCTCTCCTGGTTAGAGAGAGATTGAGGAACTCTTCTGGCCTCTCATTATTCCGGGTCAGGGGTCTCACCTTGGGGATGGAGACGTTGGCTTGGAGGCCCTTGATTTTCACATTATCCGGTTTGACGGACAGGTCTGTCTGGCCGTGGGTGATGTTGAGGGAGCCGGGGGTCGTGCCCTCCGTCTTGGACAGCTTGGGCTCCTGCTTGCCTGTTTGGCTCTGTGCGGATCCAAAAACAGTTTAATCATCGGGCAACAATTGGGAAGCTGTTTTCTCTCAAATCTGAAAAACATTTTCAATATCCATGCTTCCATTATCTGTAATCCTTTTAATATAGAAAGATTTTATTATGCTTGATTAATAATTTACAATTTTCTGGGAATAACATCCCTTAATGATTTGAATAAACTCATTTGAAAAGTAAATTGCTCCTAAAACACTTTAATTTAACTGCATTTCCTCCTACATGATGATGAATTATTAACAAGGGCCTCTACATTGATATGATTACTCTGGAAACCTCAACACATTAAAATTATACATATTTCAAATGAATCTCGTTAATAAGTTTGACCCCAACCCCGTATCCCAGGACGATGGTTCCCATGGCAGTGAAAAGGCAAAGAAAGCAGAGGAACCGACACATGCTAAATGTATCGCAGTGACTGGACATCATTAAGAATCATCAGTACCTCGGAGTAACCACACACCTAATCATGACAAATGGTAACCGCACTCATATGCCTAATTCTTTGGTGTGAACGGAGAACACAGTTGATAGAACTGGCAGAGGAGTGGGAGATAGCGGACAGGGTCACCACTGTAGGAACGGATAGATGCTTGCAATATGATAGCGGCAGCAAGAATCTACCATACAAGCATACGTCATGTGTAGTGCACAATTGCTCTTTGTTACAGCTGCTGTCGATGCTTTAGCCAAGTGTCGGAAAATTGTCGGACGACATGCCGATAATTCGGAATGCATGTTATAATAATGCACGCAATATGATAGCGGCAGATATAATATCATACAAGCATATCCCCTGACAGAAAGTTAACCACCAATAATAGAGCATTAGCCCTGTGTAGCACCCATTATACAGAGGGTAATCACAGTCGCTCTCTGTGACAGCGGCTATGTCGATGCTTTAAGTGCTGGAAAATGGTTTGACTTGATGCCAATAATACAGAAAGCTTATTATAATATTGCTCAAAATATAATAGAGGCAGCCAGAATACTACCATATGAGCATATGTCCTGCGTAGCGTGCATTATACAGTGACAACGGCATTGTCGGTGCTTTAGCTTAGTGTGGAAAGATTGTCCGACTTCATGCTAATAATTCGGAACATATGTTATGATACAATCGCAATATGATAGCAGCAGAGAGATGGTACTACCATAACAGCATATACCCTGCACATTATACACAGGGTGATCACAGCTGCTCTCTGTGAAAGTTGCTTTGTCGATGGAAGTGCCAGAAAAATGGACTTCATTCCAATCATTTAGAAATCCTGTTATAATAAAGTAAAAGGCCTTATGATATCTGTCACATATTTGTCATGCATTTCTTGAGTTAACACCATAAGTGTATTTGTCTTATCTCCTCTCTAAATACTTTTATTTTAAACTTGTGATTTTTGTATAATATATATATCTTTGCATTGTTGTACTTACGGACTCAGTGACTGTGGACTTGCTGATCTGGTACGCTTCATTGAGGACCTTCCCATGCAGGTCATCCAGAATGGCTGCAGGGTGACGGATACTGGCAAAGTGCACCATGGACTCGATGTACCTGAAACACACCCAAACACACACAGATGCAATACAACTGTTGGAGCTGTTCCTTCTTTTGAATTATTCAACAGTCAAACATTTTCTTTCTTGGGTATTTATAAAGACAGATGGAGTGATTGGGCACCAGAAAAGGCATTTGGAGGACAAAATATTGTTATTTGATTGTCAAAACCTAAGGAGAATAAATTAGATCAACACATTTCTTGCCTTGACAGTGATTTTTAGCAGCAGTTTGTGTTTGGTTTTAGGTTTAGGAACAAATCAAAATACACTCTCAAAGGGTTAGAGATCTAAAACCCATAGATTTTAAAACGCTCCCTCTTTTACCAGAACTGATTCAGATATTAACATTTAATCACATTTACTGTGTCTTGGCTTCTTTTCCACCTTCTGGCTACAGTTTACCCATCTGAACACTGCGCTAGCCAAGAGCTAAGTGTGCATTGTAAACCCAGCAATGTTAGCCTTTGGCAAAATAAATATTAAAATTGGTAGAGAACCAAGAGCGAGAGCAGACTCTGAAGCACTGTCAGCAGCATTTTACATCCAAGGTGAAGTGTTTGGAGGGATTCAATTTGCTTAAGATGGCAATAGACAACTTATAATTATGAATTACATTTTTATTGCACAAAATAATGGCTGGAATATTATGACACCATCTGTGTTAAGACTGGTTAGCCTCGCTCTCCCTGTGAAATTCTGTCGGCCTTCGGGTCTAGATCTCCATTTCACAATGAAAGCCCTAGAAGAATACACAGCGTCACCACCTACCAGAGAGCAATTTGCTAAAAACCTTAGAGGGACGAGGGACAATCGTAAAAAAATGCTTTCTACCAAGTTGGATCTTACTTTCAGTTTAAAAAAAAAAGTATTGGCACAATTCCACCCCCCCTCTACCCCAGCTTAACACTGTTAGTTCTGTGAGCCCTGTTGCTGTTGGTAACACTGTGAGCAGGCAATCCTGGCCCAGACCCTGAATGTATAGCACCAGGGTGATCCATTTTCAAATGTAATGAGTTCCTTGGCCTGTGCTACACCCTATCCACCAAGTTTAATGAAAACTGGGCCAGTGGAAAAACAGAGAACTGTTCTGAAACTAGAAGAAGTAATTAAAAGAAAATACTACACGAAGCGTAGTTCCTACCTGTCCAGGGATTCGGCCACGAGTGGCGTGAGCACCACGTTGACGGCCCCCTTCACCTCCACGATGGCGGTGGTCCTGGTCTGAGCGAGGGGCTGCTCCAGAGTCCAGTCGTCCGTCGTGGTGTCCTCGTCCGTGTTCTCCATGGCCCTCTTATCCAGCGGGGTGTATGGAGTACTGAGGAGGAACAAAGAGACAATCTCTGATCACACGGCCCCTCGTCCTATTGTAAAGCGTCCTAGGGTTTCCTGAAAGGTGCTACACAGACTAGTTTGCTACAGTGTAAAGTGGTGGATGCTGATGAGAATACTAAGATACTATATATAAAACATACTTTGTTAAGTGGATTTTTTTTTGTTTTTTTTTTTAAAGTAGTTTCAATTTCAGCAACTTATAAAAAAAACATTTCCCCTTTTGTTTACTGTTTTTGCATTTTTCCTTTAACGGTATCTACATTGTTGTTTATACATAGAAAGAAAATATGAGGGGGGTGGGGGTTCTAGTAATCATATTTAAAAGTGAAACGCCAACATACAGTATGGTTTCCTATTTGTGCACCACATTTCTACAACATTTATTTGAGTTTGTTTGTGCCCATTTGAGCTGTTTCTGGAAAACTTTCATGATTTGATTTGAAATTGTTAATATAAGAACAAGATTTGTAGTAGCATACCTGTTGTGTTCCCCCATCAGCTGCAGTCCTCTGTCCAATAGAGAGCTGGCTGAGAGGCCCTGCTTGATCACCTGTCATGTAAAACAAAATGTTGTGAAGTTAAACGGATGTCCTGAAACTACATGTATATACAATTTCTACTATTTGTTACTTTGGAATTTTTCTAAATTCACTGTTCTAAATTCTGACCTTAAAGCTGGGAACAGAGAGCTGGTCGAAGGAGGCGCCGCTCTCCTCGCTGGTGGGCGTGTCCAAATCTAAGGGGCGGTGCAGAGAAGACTTGGAAGTCCTCTTATTGGTTGGCTGCTTCACAGACCAATTTGAGACCTGCCACAAACAAAAGTGTTCAAATTTGACCAAAAACAGAAAACATAATAAGAAATTATGAATTTGAATCCCTTGATGATGTTTTTATTTATGATTTAAAGTCTTCATATCAATTGTTTTAAGGCTAAAAACTGTACACAGTTCATATTTGACTGGAATTACTACCATTTGTCCGGGACATTCAAATCTTCCCAGTCACATTATTGTATTGCTTGTCTACACGGGCATATGGATTATTTGTCTAGATTATTGAAAGACCCTAGTTTTTATAAGTAGTTTATTCGACCACATTGAAAGAGTTTACCTGGTAGTGGGCTAGATAATTCTGGTAGCATGCCATGACGTGGGGTTGCCGGGTTACGGGGCCGGGTTCAGCCGTCTTCTCCGCCTCCACGGAGCTCTCCTCATCCATGGCTAGCGCGGAGACGAAGGAGGCCTGGGACGTGTGGCTGGGCAGGGGGTGGGGTGGCAGCGGGGGTAGGAAGGGGGGCATGGGCAGGGGCCGTGGCTCAGTGATCAGCTCCCCGTTGAGGACGTAGGTGAGGGGGCCCTCAACACTGTGGTAGATGGAGCTCCGGCTGGGGGGGGGGGGGGGGGGGGGGGTAATATAAATATGAACACATAGGCATCAAATGCATACATCAAGGTGTGCTTCAAGCTAGATACAACCAATATAGTTCATAAGCATTGTCACTTACACATGAAATCTTGTTTATGTCATTACAAACCTTTGACATTTGATGAGTTTTTCGTTTCATACCTTTGCTATTAGCCTCATGCTATATATCGAATACACCCCAGGTATTGCGTTTGTTTGGATGTATTCAATCACAAAACTCAAGTGCATGTTCCACTTATTGATTTAAGCTAGCAGCATTTCCTTTCTCCATATACCAGGCAATAAAAAGAGGGTGTAAGAAATGACTTCAAAATAAAAGCGACCTTCCAGTGAAAAGTACAATCTCACATTCAAACAATAAAAAAAATAGCTCAATATCAAGACATTCGGGTGTGGAATTTTGAAATAAAAGCCCTTTATGATGTCATATACTGTACGAGCTGTGTTCCCTGTTCATTCAGATTAGTTCATTAAAATGGTATGCTATGAATGCTAATGCAGTGCAGCTTTAAGCACCTTTTTAGTAGGATGCCAGTCAGAATGTATTATACTTTTTCCCTTATAGAGCTTTAGATGGTTGAATTACGCCTTACGATTTAATAGGGTCGTGCCAGTTGAACCCTTTCATGAGTCTGAATTGATTATTAGAGTTAGTGCGGAGGCTGTATCAATCAAAAATGTGTTGAAATCAATGTGAGAACATTTTGGGGTAATAAATGACAAGGTATTTGCAGAGCGAGACCCAAATCCAATTTGCAAAAACACAGCGGCGGTAAGTGGCTGCCCATGGATCAAACATCTCATTTGCTACAAGCCTTCTACATCACACCCACCCCTGAACGATCCAGTCACAGTAATGAATGAAAGCTTGTTGAGCTTCGGGGCAAGTCGCTGAACACAATGAAATGCTTGTTGGATATTAAACATAAACAATGCGATAACACAAATGCATTCCTGAATACTGTGCCGTAACGACGTTCCACATTGCAAAGATATGCATGCGAGTCATCAACAATTATTTAACGCAGTTTTTTTACAGCCCGTTTCTCTTTCTAATTTGAGATGGTTTTAAAGAACATGCTGTTAAAGACATGGTCATATTTTATAATGCTAAATTACCTTTCACATATTCACAGCTATGTCCCTTTGAACTACAGGAAGTTGCAAAGAATTTAAACATCAAGTTGAGGTCATACAATATCTAAATAAATTGTATAACGTAAATAATGACAGAATGGCTCCTATTTATTTATTTGTTTACATTTTATGCTACATATTCTTTTACTCCGGGGTAAAAACAAATGATATTCAGGTTCATATTAGAATGAAGTGCCTCTCCTGTGACATGTCTCCATGCTTTAATGTTCAAAAAGCTCTTTATTTGTCTCATACTGCCTGTGCTGCAGCACCTCTTTTCACCCTCTGTCTGAAACCAGAGCCCAGTCTGCTCTGATTGGTTAGCTGGCCAGCTCTGTTGTGATTGGTCAACCGCTTAGAGATGTCCCGCCCCGTAGATAATCACGTACAATGTGTTGGAGCTAAGAGCTAATAGTGTGTGAGAGAGAAACTCCCTCTGGAGGGAACTTTGGGATTGTAGCATTTGCTGACCATTTACATGCACTATAACATATAAGACACTACACTGTAACTTTGATCCATGTATTTTCTTTTTTATGTTTATTTTATTATCTTTGCTTTTTAATGACTGTTTTTAAATGCCATTTTCTTAATGTCTTTCATTGTTGTAAAGCACTTTGAATTGCCTTGTGTTGAAAGGTGCTATATAAATAAACTTACCTTGCCTTGCCTTACAGTAAAGGGTTAGACCATAGTATTTCTTCTGTCACTCAAGTAAAGGATCTTCTCCAACCAAGAGAAGCACTTCAAGATTTCGAACGCAGTCAGAACTTGCTAGACAGGTCATTAATTCATCTCCTTACAGAAGAGGAATGAGAGACTCTTTGATGTTTCTGTGAGCTGTCTAGACTCGAGCATCACCTTTATCCTGTGCTTAGCTTTGTACTACATCTGACCATCCAGCCAGACTCCTCTCCAGATCCCAGACCCTTTCACTTTGAGAACTACAGAGTACACATTGCACGCTCCATGTTTTAAATGGTAAATGGACTGTACTTATATAGCGCATTATCTAGTCTTTACGACCCCTCAAAACGCTTTTATACTACGACAAGTCATCGTTCACCCATTTACACCCAATTCATACAGGGCTTGGCATTTGCTCAACCAAGCTAACGTTCATACAACACATACACACACCGTTGGCCATGCCATTGGCGTTAAGTGTCTTGCCCAATGATCCAGTGACATGGTAAAGGTACATTATCATTGCTCTGCACTGGCCCCATAAATCATAGCTTACAAAGCTCTTCATTGTCTGGCAACATTATATCTTAAATAGCTCATAGTACCCTATTGCGACACTAGGGCATTGCGTCCCAAGAATGCAAGGTTATTAGTGGTTTCTAGAGTCTCCAAAAGGAAAATAGGAGCAAGACATTAAGCTATGAAGCTCCTTTTTGGGAAATAGACACCCTCTCCACATTTAAAAGTAAGCTTTTAATTTTGATAAAGCTTATAGTTGGGGCTGGCTCAGGCTTGTCTTGAAACTGCCCCTTGTTTTTTTCTTGCTTCTTCCATTTTTACCCCCTTAATTGTTGTTTCTTAGTGAGTTTGTCATTGTATGCTGCAACGTTAAAGGGCGTTGTATTTAGTAGGTACTGTATAGCCCATAGATGTGTTACTTTTGATATTGGGCCAAATCCCATAATGCTGACCTGTAGTTATCCATGTGGTACGGGGGCTGCTGCGGCTGCTGCATCTGCTGCCTCCTCTTCTTCTTGCGCCCCGGGTACGTCCCCGGGCCCTCGTCGGCGCTGCTAATCGGCTCAAAGTCCTCTGTGGCGGAGAAGTAGGCCTCGCTGTCAGCCACAGACATGCTGGAGTCTGCGGAGCGGTACTGGTGGAAGGTGTTGGAGTCCGCTGAAGGCGTGAAGGGGAAGGAGCCGTAGCTCCTGCGCTGGCGGGGCGAGTCCAGGACGTTCTCGTCGCTGCGGGACACATCGCTGCTGAACTGGACGCCTCCGGACAGCACCGGCGGAGGCTTGTCTGTGAAGACGGCGGCTGACAGGCTCTTGGTGCTGCCCAGTCGCCCCGAGTGTACGGAGGACTGGCGCTTCAGAGGGGAGCAGCGGGGGGAGCGCACTGAGGAGCGGTCCTGGGAGCTGTTGGGGGAGACCGGAGAGACCTCTGGGACTTCTCCTATGGTGCTGCGCAGAATGGAAGAGGAGAAAATAACATTTGGAAGGCATAAGTGATCAGAAATATATGGTTGTATTTACAAGTGTCAAGCTCAAATTGTTTTTATTAAATGTCTACTATTGCTGAATGAGGTAACACAATGGTAACAAGCCTATTCCCAGATGATGAAAGTATTGAGTAATTAAAAGGTTTTGGCAGCATAACTTCCTGGGTGTATGAGGACAAATCCCTGAAAAAGGCTGTATTTTTAATTGACTTAGTTTGTCATAAATGTACTTTGTTAAATAAAAAATATGGTTTGATTAAATAAAACAAAAACATTTGAACAAGTCTTATCATATGCTTTAAATCGAAGCGTTTTTTTTTTTACGCGATGAAAAACTAAATATATATATACACAATAAATCATTGAAAAAAAAGAAATAATAGTTTAAAATGTATTCATTCTTTTAAATACATTGAAAATAAATTGAAATGTTTATAAATAAATAATATTGAGGAAAATAATTTTAAAAAAGAAAGCATATATTAATTTAAAGGGGACCAATCATGCAAAATGCACTTTTGTACGTCTTTTATACATGAATATGTGTCCCCGGTGTTCCAGGGAACTCACCAAGTGTCAGAAAACACAACCCTCTCTATTTTCCTCCATACCCAAATCTCTAAAAAAGGGTCTGCAACGGATCTGATAAAAACTGATCCAGATTTGAACACTGTCCTGACGTCAGGACAGTGGCGCTACGGCTATTGGGCCAACTCCACCAATCAGGAGGAGACAGCCACGGCCATTGCCGTTCGAAAGCGCTGGAGACGCTGTAGTACATATGCCAGGCCTGTAGATGGTGCTGTTTTCACAGAATCTGCCCTTGCAAAAACAGAGCTAAAAAATGTCAAATTGAGCAAAATGAGGCATGGCTAAAATGCATGATCTGTTTGGTATTTTGAAAAAAAAAAAAAAAAAAGTATAAATATGCCTTATATAGGTATGGTCCTACACTATATTATTCAAATATAGCATGATAGGTCCACTTTAAAGACACTGATGTTTACATACTGTAGGAGGCTACTGTAGGATATGTCTTCATAAAATCTTCAAAGAACTTCCTCTTGACTAATTTCATAATAAAACATTCCTTTGTCAAGGGCCGAAAAACATATATATGAATTTATATATATATATATATATATATATATATATATATATATATATATATATATAAATATTTGAAATGCTTTATTAAAGGTGGGGTAGGTAAGTTTGAGAAACCGGCTCGAGATACACTTTTTGTTATATTCCATGGAATGCTCTTAACACCCCCGATAGCAATAAATATCTTAAGTGCTTTGACAAAAAAATCCATAAAAAAATGTCATCTGTGGAAGCCGTAGTACTGTAAAAAGTACGACCAATCATTTTAGCCGGCCCGGCTAAAATAACTGGATGGCCTACCTGCCTGTCAGCCTTCCATCGGGGCACAAACTTATCTCGTGCCCTCATTGGTCATGTGCGCGTTCGTGTGTGTTGGAGGAGGGGCTCTATAAGGAAGTGGCAGATTTTCTCCGGCTGTGTATTTTCAAATTCTAGCGATCTCGAGCCGGTTTCTCCAAAATTACCTACCCCACCTTTAAGTTACTGCTAATGAAAGCATAATATGTCCTTATGCTGCAGCTTCACAATTAAAAGCATTCAACTATTAAAAAAAAGAGAAATCCAATCAAACTGTGTTTCAAAGAAAAACAATGTTTTCTTAATTCTTTATTTTGTAAAAAAGTTTGTTTAGCTGCCCCCAATATTCTGGCTCCCATTATATTAATCTGCATTTCCTGTTACCACCAGACAGTAAAGAGTTTTTCATCAAATCTTCCAGGACTTAAACATAAGTATGCCACTTAAAAGAGTAACTGCAGTGAAAATGCTCTTTAATTTACAGTATGTTGATGTTACTCACTCAGCAGGGCTTTTGCAGTTCACGTGGAACATGCGTTCCTCCGTGCTCGGCGAGGGTGTCTCTCTCTCTCCGGCCAGCAGGGGCAGCGCAGCACTGGAAGAACTATTTTCCTCAGAGGAGGAGACGGAGCTGTGGGAGCGATGGGGCACCTGCAGACTGAGGTGCTGCTGACCGCGCCTCTCCGGCAGCTCAGGAGGCAGGCAGGGCGAGTGCGTGTCCCTCTTCAGGCCCACAACTTTCCCTGAGAATACATATATCTGGTTAAGTAACTGTTAATACTTGCAGACATGTATTTTTATTTATAAAATGTTACTTGAACGACACATATTGGGCTAACTTTGCTAACAACATTAGCTTGTGGTAAAGAGTGGTGCAGGAATGAGTCTTAAAACCCGGAAGGGAGTTAGCATTTAACCACTTCCTGATCCCATGCCTCAAAGTTATTTTGAAAGTGTTTTTTGTGAGAGGCCTCGAAAAATATCTGTGAATGTCCAAAGTCTTTGTGTGTCATAAAAAAAATTGGCTGCTAAGTTACAAAATAGGACAGCCAAACATCATTACGCAAAATATTAGCCACCATTAGCTTAGCTGTGGCAATGCGCAGCCATCCTACCTTGATGTAACTTGTTTATAGCCAAACTTTAGCTTTTTATTTCCAACATTAGCTTATATTAGCTTCCTAACGTCAGCTTTGTATTTCAAACATTAGCTTATATTAGCTTCCTAACGTCAGCTTTGTATTTCAAACATTAGCCAATGTTATCTTCCTTACATTAGCTTTTTATTTCTGGTGATTGCATTTAAGCTTCAAAAACTATAAAAAGGTGGTGTTTATATTTGGAGATCATTCTGCGGTATATGAGGGGTGTAAATGTGTTTACCACAGATGTTTTCATGCAGTATTCAAAAATAAAAAAATCTCATAACTTTTCGTCGTAGGAGCCCTTCGAAGGAGGAACTTCCGGGTCAGCCTACAACAATACATCATCCCTGCCCCACTTTATGTGAGGAAATGTGTATAGATATATATTGCATGTGCATACCATCCACTTTGGGTGTTTCCTTGGTAATAATCCACTCCCCTGGCTGTAGCAAAGACTGGCCGTAAGACATGTCCTGCTCCGTGCTGGAAGAGCCGAACGCAGATGAGGAGGACGGCGTCAGCTCTTCAAGCTTGAAGAAGTCCAGGCCCATGTTGGTACCTCCGAAGAACCGGCAGCCTCCGAGACAGCCGCAGCGGTTCCTGCCACGCTTGTTGCGAATGCTGGCATCTTCTGGCCAAAGGAACCAGAGTCTGAGGAGAGGAGGAGAAGGGGGAGCTGAAGTATATAAAGACTTTGTCCAGTCATGCAGACATACCAAGCACAACTTTGTTTTTTCTACCTTTTGGTCTGTGCATCATGAAGCTCCAGAAAATGCCTCTGGACTTCACATTTGGCCGAGTGGTCAGCGGCCAGGGCGATGTCTGCTGTGATGAGGTTCAGGTTGACCGAACCCGCCTCCAGCCAGACAGAGCGCCGCAGCAGGGGGGGCTGGCCCAGACCTAATGGCTGACCCAGACCTTGACCCGGGCCAGCTGTCTGCAGCCGGGCGGCCTCGCTGTGCTGCTGCTGCTCGATGTACTGCCGGATGTTCACGTCCTGCACCACGGCACTGATGCCTTCTCCCACTGCTTGGTTGTGCAGGTTGCAGTTAGCTACGCGAACGTTAGCCGTCTGGGAAGCAGGAAAGAAAACTTGATACATACCAAATATGAAATATGTACATGGATTTCAATGAGTCAAAGTTTCATAACCATTAGGTTAGGTCAAAATATATCTTTACCTTATTCACAATTTATAAACAGTCGGTGCTAATTACCTTGACATTGGCAGCACAGCCATGCTCCACGACGAAGAGGTCGACCCCATCCATGGCCAGTCGGGTCATGGTGTACTTCAGCTCCTCTGATGTGCGACAGTGCCCGGGTAGACAGCTCAGCTGAAAGACAACCATAATTTAGGACCAGAAAACTTTCGATGGTTGCAGGGAAGCTATCTTTAATTTAGTCTGGCTGTGCTTTACATAGCGATACATAGCCTGTAGCCACAGCAGCTCGCTTGTCAGACACTAATGAGGGCTCTCGGGCAGAGATTTTAAAAATACCCTTGTTAGTATTCGCATACAAACAAGACATTTTGTGAAACGGACTTGTTTTCTTTCAAAGTTATTTATGGTATGCTATGCGAGTACATCAATAGTTTCTGTGTTGGAGGCTGTGGCTACAGGCAGTTTCTCTAGCTGCGTGTGCAAGTCATGCATCGTTAGACAAAAGTTCACAGTGGTCTCCTTTTATTATCTGGTGTCATTTGCACATTTCCCTTCACACTGGACGGCTCTGACAAACGTTCAAATCTCACCAAAAATGCCTTTAGCCGTAATGAGCTCATTTAGTGGCTTCAAGATTGGGATTCATGCCAACTAGTTCAAACCGATGTGAGACAGCTACAGCAGATACATTGAAAATGGGAGTAATGAGGCTCAGTGTGTGTGCAGTATTTTATCTTTTACTGCCTGTGTGTACCTTGGCATCGCAGATGCGGCGGTCGACGCCGTGCTGGCAGATGACAGAGGGCTTGGGTTGTTCTAGTTGGAACTCTCGGGACACCCCATGGAAGAGGAAGGTCTCACCCCACTCTATCATACTCGCCACCTAATAATCACAAGAACACACAGAGACATTAGAACTTCAAAACAATCAATAAATAAATGTACTTCTAGGTCAAATACACAGAATAAAAATCAATCAAATGAAACACCAGCACAAGCTATAACAGTAAAACACTATTGCCATATTATATCTAAATGTGGATACTTCCCTTAGTACACTGCCATGCTGTGCACTGTAAACCTCTATGCAGTGCGTGAATTTCAACAGGGTAATGTCTCAAAATGCACAGAGCTGCTGTGCTCTCAACGGGAGAGATGATGGTTGCTGAGGACTTGCTAGAGCTAAAATGCTAAGGTGGCTAGTTAGCTGAATCTTGAATCTTGAATTGAGATAACTAGCTAACAGATAGCAATTAACAGCAACTAGCAATTAACCCTATCAAAAAATGGGGGGCCTTTTAATGACACCAGTATAGTGGTTTGTTACCTAAAGTTGACATTTTATTTGCACAGTGCTGCGTTAACCGGAGCAACAGTAATCGCAGATGGATGCGTAATTTCTGTAACGTAGCCAAGAAAGCGATCATCGAGTGTGAGATGTGTCCAGTGTTTCCATACTAAATGTTTTGACCGTTATGAGACCATCCTCCGGTACTCGTATTGCATTCTGCCGTACTTTGCATTTGATTTTTACACTCAAAACAATGAGTGATTTAAATTCAGAAAGGTTTGATTGTATTAAATAGGAGCTTCATTCAAGACAGCTTACCACATTCACACATTCCCTCCCCCACATCTGACCCCATGATGTAATAATAATAATCTAAAGCTGCACAGATTTATCCCTTAAGCGTTACAAATAACTATTTTACGTAATAACACACACACACACACACCTGTGGAAGAGTGACCCTGCCGGTGAGCCCCCCCGCCTGCATGTCGATGAGCCAGGCGTACTCCAGCGTATCACTGCTCATGGAGAGGCCCTGAGCGGAGAACATGGCGTGGGCCCTCATCTGCAGGCCAGACAGACTCAGGTGGCCGTCCCTCAACACCCCGTCCGCTGTAGGGCGCTGTGGATTAAACACACACAAACATGTTTATTACATCCCTTCCTTGTAAGGTAGGGGGAAACCAGCAGAAACTGAACTGAGCAATCTTTAGCTATGGTACAATTAATAGAGTGGTCTAGTGATGACGTACTTTTGTATCAAGTTAGCATTGCAAGGGATCCATCAACAAAAAAAAGATTTCTTAGGATTTTGGAATATTGCAGAAAAACAATCTGAGGCAAACACATGTATTTGACACTTAAATGTTTTTTCCAGCAGGATAATCACCACGTTTATAATTTCTAAAGCATAAATGCAATCCCCCGAAGAAAAAGCTAACATTAGGCTGTAACATAAAAACATGGCGGTAGCATGACGCGTCAACACCGCTAAGTTAACGCCAGACTCGCGTTTGGTGTGTTTGGTTTAGTAGTCAAAGCTTCAGATGTTAACCAGTAGGGCATTTACTGACATACTGTATGTTGTGTCGTAGAAGAAAATGAAATCTCGAATCTACCATTGACTTTGAGACTAGGGAGCCAGGAAGTGCCAAAATGCTAGTTTCCCGGTTTGGGACTCATTCCTGCACCACTCTTTTGCTTAATATCCGAACATGTGCCATAGAAAAGTGCTTTTCCCATCTCACTGCCGGAGAGATGAGAGCTACACATTAATTGTTGGATTCTATTTGCTGCTCAGAGAGAATATCTTTCCCTAATCCCAACTCGTGGCTAAAGCTTAGAAATCTTGTGTGGTTATACAATATGCAGGTGCTTATGCAAAGATGTGGTTGGTGAAAAGCATGTTTTACATTATGCAACTCTTACTTGAAAGCTTTATTCACAGTGTTTTATAAAGCCTGAGTCACCCTTCAGTAGCCATATTAGAGACTGGTTGTTGTGTTATCATTGTTTTCACACATCTGATGTGCCACATCATTGAAAAGGTAATATGTTACATTTATAGAAAACCCTTGCAATAATTGTACGGGCGCAATTAAGTGAACTGTAGACAGCTTCCTGTTGCTCTTGCATTTGCTCAAGTTCGTGTACATGCTCAAGGTATGTGGCGCGAGTGAGCATCCTGGGCATTGGCCAAAACAGTATGTTACATAAAATCCAAATTACATATTATATTTTAAATATTGTTACTATCCGTAATGTTTGAATATTGGAATGTGCTTCATGATACTTAATAGCTTGGAGTTAGCAAATTACTGCATCAGCTTACGTTATGAAGCAATTTACGCCAGATCCTGGCGGCTAAGTTAAAGCTAGTTGGCAAAGCTTAGCTTAGCTTGGTTTACAGTTAGCCGGCTAACCTTATCCTAGCTTACGTCACAGTTAGCCATTGTTAGTTTTTCACCTTTGCTTTCATCTGGTCTGCATTTGTTATTGGCTAAATTTGACACCGCTTGTCATAATCAATAAGTAAGCAGTATGAATCATGTTTTCTGGCTAGCAATAATGATAGCCAACAAGCTAGCTAACGTTAGTCAGCAAATAACCTCACATACATGTTAAGGAAACACAGAAATGTAGGAACGTCTTTAAATTGAGTTACAATCTGTTCACACACTGGCAACACAAAGTAATAAATATATGTAAAATAACTTACATAGTACTGTACCTTCAAGCTAGTACTCCTAAACTGGATTATGCGCTCTTGCCTAACCTTTTCAATTTAAACATGAATGGAGGAGCCAACATATGACTTTTAATTGCAAAAACAATTTTTGTGCTTCTTAACAAAAAGGCATTTCCCAAAAGATTCAATTTAAATCAGGACAATGACAAATATGGAGCCACAATAAGCAGCACATCACATCAGGCACACATGTATCTGCGTTTCTGACCTGGTAGTTGTCACTGACGAAGATGTGAATGGGAGACAGGAGCAGCTGAAGCATCGTCTCCTTATAACCCTTCTTCATCTCAAAACACAGCCGCTCCAAGAAGCCAGATGGACCTTCGGGACCCTCGCTGCTGCAGTGCTGTAAGGCACCGGGTAAAAAAAAGTAAGAAAATATGTGCATCAAGATTGTTTTCGTAAACATAAACACCTCAACTCAAAAAGCACGGCTGGCAGGGATACATTTAAAAGAAAATTCCATGCAAGCCAAGAAAAAACATGTGTTTAACACTTTGCTTAAATTGCTCCGAATGTAATGTTGGATTGCTACTCCCTCACTGCGAGTTGGACCCAGGAACCCCCATTACAAACAAAAATAAAAATATAAATAAAATAGCACTCATCATAATTATCACTTAAAAATATATATAACTTTTTAAGCAATTTTCTTGTTATTCTGAGTATATATCATTATTGTTAATAGCACTTTTTTTGGTCATATTCTTTCTTCTTTTTTGCCTATAGTATCTTGACACTTTTCTTTTTCTCCTGTGTACAATCATTTGTTTCCATGTCTCAAACGCTCCTCAGTATACATTTCCATCTTTTTGTCAGACTTCATAATCTCTGCTAAAAGCCCATTTGCTAAAATGTTTCACGTAGCTCTGTCTCTTTCCAAACCAAGCTATTGGCAGTCATCAGTTTTACCATTGGCAGTCGGCCGTGGACTTTGTAGAGGTTGATGAGCACGGTGATGTCCCAGGGGCGCAGGTCTAAGGGATGGATGTTTGAGTTTTCCTTATGTTCGCTGTCCTCCATTCCCAGGGGAGACCAACCGAGGCCCGAGGAGGTGGAGGTGGACAGCACGGGGCTGGAAACGGCCTCCTCAAAGTCTGTGTACATGTCGTCCTCACCAAAATAGTTTTCCTGTAGAAACACGAAGGACAGTTGGAGGGGTGTTCTATCAAATCTGGAATTACTCTATACACTTTAGCAGTAAGAGGATATTCGTACCTTGATGGAGATCAGTGCCCGGAGCAAAGGCCCGTAGAGGATGATTTGAGAATCTGGGGACATTTCCATCTCTACGTGAAGTCTGTCGGGGGGGAGCTCCGAGGGTTCCGCGGGCATCCTGCTGTGGGCGGCGGAGGCAGACTTGGAGGTGAAGCGGGGAGACGCGTTGTGGTGCACCGAGGTGTGCTCTGGGGGACGCAGGGCTGACAGCATGGACTCCTCCATCTCCGACACTTCACAACAAACCACAGGCAAGTTAGACAACATTATGCAAAACAGCTTAAGATATACAAGTAAAATGATGGAGGAAGGATTCAAATGAAAGAAAAATGTTGCATTTCGTCCACAGTCCACATTCATTTCGTCATTGTTGGCTTTATTCAGCCTCAACCAAACAGATTCAGAATACTTTATTTATCCCCGGGAGGACTTTGGTGTTGTGTGAGGTGATCCATTTTACAATATAATAAAATAAAAGATGAATAGAAGGAAAGAAATATAAGAAATAAGAAAAATATTTATATAAACATAAAAAGGTGAATGTAAGAATGTGCACACAAAAAAGACACAATAAGATCAAATAGAATAAAAATATTGATATTAACATATATAAAAAAAGATAAAGTAAAAATGTTCACATTGTACTACAATATATAGTATTACAATATATAATGTAGTTTATTATTATTGAGTAATTATTCTATTATTTAGAACATACAACAAATATTGATCTTAGGTGGAGAGCTTACAGGACTGTTTGAGTTGCTCGTCAGCCTTCTGGGGATAAATGGGGTGCCATGTGTAGTCGATGATGAGCAGGAAGTTGGGTACACTCCAACAATCCACCCAGCCGGCTCTGGTGTGAGGAAGAGAAAACACTCTTCAGTACACAGACATAACGCTGAGTTTATCATCCTTTCACAGTGGATTTTACAGCCCATCGTTCGCTTTATGAACCGTTCTCTTCAAGGACGTACAGTAGAGGCGAGAGACAGTAAATGTGTTTCGCCTGAGTGCAGCGGTCCAGACAGAGTCGATCCTCCCCTCCCCGGGGGGTAAGTGGGCCTCTCACAGCGTTACATCAGTAGAGTCTTGCTCTGAGCTATACATAATAAATGATCTGAATCGATGTCGAGTCATCCTGTACAGACTGCACGATGCATAGCGCTACCCCACCAGCAAAGGTCAATCAGCATCTCTTCGAACAATTTCACTTCCTAGCTACCTGTGATCCTACCTAACTTCCTCTACTACAAAATGTTATATTTATCTGAAGAAGAACAATAATAGAAGAGTTTAGCCGTATTGCCAAGCTCTACTACTGAACCCATTACAAGCTTTTTTTAGGCTTCTGTTTTTGTCGCATTTAGTGATGCGTCATCTGCATAGAGGGCTTTTCAAACTACACAAATATCCAGATGTATACGTTTTCTGATTGTTCTAACAGTCTGGATCAATGCTCCCTTACTTATGGATGGGTATTGAGAACCAGTACCGGAAAAATCCTTAAGCTGTTGTGTTGCATTATGGTTGGTGAGAAACACACTGCTCGTGTGATGAATCATTTTGAAAAACTGTTTTAAAATTCTTTAACATCTTTGGATGTAATGTCTTGAATTTCCTTCACATAATAAAGGCTTTGAATGGAAAAAGGCTGTAGTGAAAAGGGCAGGGGTTACACCTCTTATAAAATAATAATATTATACAGGCTATTAATCTCAGGCAGCAACTGCTGAACCACATAAAAAGTGAAGGTTAGTGGTACATTCACTTTATCTCACCACCTACTACCTCTGCAACATTTCCGTTATACCCGATGTGAGTCAGTGTTACGATGATGACTCATCCTGCTCTTTGAGAACGCACTTGCTGTTAGCCCACAATTTGACAGAGATAATTCCCAGGTTGAACTCACTCTGCGTGGGTGATGTTCCTCCAGCGGGACTTGCTGGGTTTGGGAGGGGGGGCGCTGTGGTGTTCCCCCGGCATGAACATGTCTGGGGGAAGCTTAACGTTCTGGTAGTCTTTGGCCAGGGTGAGGAGCGGGCAGCGGCTCGGATGGCACTCTGGCAGGGACAGCCGCATGTCTGTATCCTCGGCCTGAGGAGGGCAACGCACATCATATCATCAAATCAAATTTAAATCGGTCTTTTGATCCTGAAATCCAACCAAAGTCTAAAACACAGGGTCCTCTGAGAAGCTGTTCCACAACCGTGGTATTGCTTTAAGTATGATAAAAAGGCCAGCAGCAGAAGACCTGAGAGTTTTAAAGGGTTCGTAGGTTCAAAGATGATAAATACCAAGGCATATGACCATTAAAAGCTTTAAAAAACAATTCAATTACTCTCAAATAAATTGTATACACACCCACATAGTTAACGATTTCACAACTATGAGTCCGTAGAAATACTGTACATCTTGATGTCAAAAATCAGCTGTGGTGGAATATAACGTACATTTGCTCAAGTACTGTCCTTGAGTACAATATTGAGCTACTTGTAATCAAGATTAAATTCTGAATTCTGAGTAAAAAGTAATAACTGTGGCCCTAACCCTCTTCCTTAATTATTAAAAGGTTAATATATATTATATATAATACAAATTAATTCAAATAAATCCCACATTTACCAGCCACAACATAAAAAAATGTTCCAATAAATATAATAAAATAATATGTTTATTTTGATGCTTTTGTACTTTTATTTGAGTTACATTTTACACTGTAGTATTTATATTTTTAACTTAAGTGCTTCTTCGACCTCTGCTTATCAGTATGAAAACACAGTATATGCAGTCATCATCCGTAGTATCATTTTTCCGGATAGAAAAAAAACGAAACATTTTGGAACCAATCATGTTCACTGGGAGTGTGCCTCACCTGTAAGCTGAAGCGGGTGTTGCAAGTGGTTGGAACAAACTCGTTGAAAGCCAAAGTGAAGTCTATATTGAGCGTCTCGCCACACGCTGCTAGGTACACTATGGAGATCAATAATGATGTTGATTAGTCTGCAATGCACCGGGATGAAGCTGAGTACATACAGTTTGTAATATATCATGACTTAATAAAGTGCAAGTATCCTGTAAGCGTCCGGTGTTAGAGAGGCATTAACTCATCGATTACTTTCATGGCAGGATGTGAATTTATTTTATTTTTTTGCCTTAGGGCTAATGCTAATGCTTAAAAAAACATAACAAAAACTAAAATACATATACACATACATTTGTGATGAAAAAAACCCACTTAAAGGTCCCATGTCACGGCCATTTCTACTGATCATAATTCCATTGTTGAGGTATACTAGAATAGATTTACATTGTTCAATGTTCCAAACTCACATTGGTTTCTCATACAGCATCTCTGTATAGTATGTGTATTCACTCTCTGTCCTACACGCCTTGTTGGAGCTCCTGCCCCCCCCTCCCTATGAGCCCACTGTGCTCTGATTGGTCAGCTCGCCCACTCTGTTCTGATGAGTCAACCACCGTTACATCAGTGATTATGTGTTACAATGGCATTGAAAATGACACCAGTAAGGACAAACAGATGAGAATGCTGCGTGGGGTCTGGGTGCCGTGTTGGCGGGACGTTGCGGGGTTCGCTGCTGCAAGGAGCGGACAGTGTGAGCTGGGTTCATTTCCTGCTTGCTGCGTGGGGTCTGCGAGACAGCGAGACATCGCGAATGGACGCGGGAAGGAGGGGATGCTGAGGGTGCTGCAGCACCCCCATCTGCAAGGCTCCACTAGCACCCACACCCCCCCCAGCGCGTCACAGTTTTGCCGCAGAGAGTGTGTGTGTGTGTGTGTGTGTGGGAGGAGCTCCACGGATTGGTCCATTTGGGTATGGTCACGTCACTGTACCCAGGAAGAAAAAGAGAAATCTCCAACGAGGCGTTCTGGGGCAGCATAGACAGGTCTTTTCTGTGTTAGAGTTTTACTCGCTACAGGGTGTACTTTGAGGGTTTGTGACTCTGCAGACCGTTTACATGCAGAAAAACCTTCATAACACACAAGGGGACGGGTAATAACCGGAAAAGCATGACATGGGACCTTTAAAACCAGCAGGACTCAACAAATGACTAAATAAAACCAGAACGATTAAATAATATATTTAAAAAATAATAAAATAACAATAAATAACAATACAAAAAGAATGAAATTACAATTCAATTATAATGTTTTGCCTTAGTGTGAAGGCTCATGCTAAACATGTCTATTAGGGTAGGTCTAGAAAAACAATGTGTGTCACTCAATAACGTTTGGATTTAAACCTGTCAATTATATGAGATAATATGTCAAAGGGGAGAGACATTGAGTACTTTAGGACCGCACAATGATTGAAAGCACAATGTATTATTGCAGCACCGGCATACAAATGGTAATCTTCAGACTTTATAAGACATCCTTGTTTGGTACAGATCCTATCAAAAAATTAAATGACAATTACAATTATCAGTCAAATTAATTGCAATTAATCCAATAGCCCTAGTGTATTTTACTTCAAAAATTGTTAAATTATTGTGTTAATGGAGCACAAATGTGCTCATTTTGGAGTTCATAAATGTATTTTGTGCCTCTACTCTGACACGAGTCTCTTTTTCCTCTGCTTTTCTTCATTGGCACAGAATGATCTTCACCACATATGTCTCTATAATGAGCCAATGTTTTCTGGTGCGAGTCAACATGTTTGCACATTGTCACAGAAATATGTTGCAGATGATAAGAGCTTTGCACGCATTAGGCCCCTCACTGTATAAACAAGAGATTTATCTTCCTCCAACAGGGAATGCATTTCTGTCTTACTCATTGTACTTTTATAATGTGTACTGCATGATGTATTTGATTAAAGATGAAATATGTCATGCTTTCTTTTCACCGGCTGCTCATTACATTGATAATACACACAGGTTTCGAGTAAAAATATTGATCTACAGGGAGGATGTGGCTGAGTGGGGTAGTGCGCTGATCTGGTTCAATCCCCACTGCAGTCAGCATGTCGTTGTGTCCTTGGCAAGACACTTCACCCCAAATTGCTCTTGTCAGGATTGCCCACATTATTGAGTGTATGTATGTCTCTTTGGGTAAAAGCGCCTAACAAGTGACATACTCTGCCAATTCTCTTTTTGGGTTAGGGTTGCATTCAGCTAGTTAAGATAGAAATGAATGAATGCTGATTTTCTGTTTTTTTTTTGCATCTAGAAGAGCATCTTCCTCACCATTCTCCTGCTGCTTGGTGGAACAGTCCACCCAGTTGTGCTGGTTTGCCGCCCAGATCATCTCAAACTGGTGGAAAAGCACCTTGAACTTCCAGGAGTACGGCACAAAGGAGTAGATGTCTGGGGCGCTGTCGCTCGCCCAGTCCTGGATCAAATCTGAAAAGAAAGAAAGAAGACTGAAGATGCGAAACAAGGAGAGATGCACTGATTTAATTGGCGACCAACAATTGGCATTTATTGTCAGATATAGCCAAAATTAATTAGACTGTATCTGACTATTGCCACACGCCAGGTTATCTACTTTGGGATTTTCTCGATACCGATTAGCGAATTTATTAGACCAACATTTGAGAAATATATATTAAATTAGAATTACAAAACATTGTAATTCATTCCCATGCATGCCACAGGAATGTTATAACAAATATTCACCTGATTAATTATTTGTTTCGTCATTGTGTTAGTTGTACAGTAAGTAGTTTAATCTTATTCTTTACAAATACTGTGTAGAGAATTACAATCATTCTGATTCTTCTTTCATGGTTATTTTCATAACTTGTAATTGTGTGTACATATAGGACACAATTAAAAGTTGTGAAAATAACCATCTAAAAAATAACAGTTCCCTCTATAATTTGATACATTTGACCATCAAAATGCTCAGTGCTTAAAGCTGCATAAGCTGTAGCGTCATTAGGCGCGTTCACAGGCTGGGAGTCCCAGCAGCTTCTATTGAAGCCAGTCCCCAACTCCGGGGACTTCCGGCCGGGGACTTCGGGTGGCAGTATACGCCGTGAAGTTGTTTGCGGCCTGCCAGTAAACCCAAAGCAGAAGAAGAAGAAGTGACGTCAGCGGCTTCATTTGCCTAATCCTCCCCCAGGGACTTATTCCGGTGTGAACGCGATCGCCTCTTAGTTAATGAGAACTAAAGAGTTCTCATTAACCTTTGTGGGAAAAGTACTGCGGTGTGAAAGCGCCTATTGGCTGAGGCAGTTTGCTGCAGGACTCACCTGTGAAGAAGTTTTTCTGGGCGTAGATGAAGTGGTAGGTGGCCTTGTACACCTCGATCTCACACTGCCACGACTGAGGCATGTTCCACACCCGAGGGTAGCTGGCTATGACATGAAACTGCAGTAAAAGAGAGAAATGAAGGACACGATTTCACGTGAAGCTGAGCACTTTGTATATGCTTAATCAGAACCAGGTTTATTGCATAGTAGGTCCTGCATCCTTTATTATATACTTTCACATTATCATATTTTTCCTATGGCAGTTATTATCTTTTCTAATCCATTAACATCTATCTTAGGGTGTTTTGGGGGGAATTGTTCCTTTTACGATGGAAGGGTCTTAGGATAGAGGGTGTTGTATGCTGTACAAACTGTAAAGCCCCCTGAGACAAATGCGTAGTTTGTGATATTGGGCTCTATATATATATATATACACAATTGTATTGATTGATATACATACAAGGAATTTGCTTTGATATATTATCGTGCATACATAGAGTTAACATTCTAAGAGAAATGATACCGTAAAAATAAGGAAATAAGAAACATCAAGCACACACAAAATGATTACAAAAATAAAAATGGATTTGCATTAACGGGCAGCTATTGTAATGATCTACCAATCAAAGGGTCATTGGTTTGATCCCACCCTGTGCAGTTAACATGTTGAAGTGATCTTGGGCAGAATGTGGGTCAGGGTTCAACTAAAGTCGATTGAGAAGTAAATCTACTAAAACTGTACTTACAGCCAGCATCTCGGCCTCCAGCAGAGTCCTGTACTGCATGCTGCTGGTGGTGTCCACGTGCAGCAGCTGCCCTTTGATGGTAGGAGAGTAGCCTGGGGGCGAGGAGAGGCACACAAAAGCACAGCCATCAATTCTCAAAACCCAAAGCTAGGGCTCTGCTTTTACAAATAATGCAATATACCGGCACAAAAATTACATTTCTGCAGACAGACAAAATCACTGACTGATGACCGATACCCTATTTTGAGCTCAGTGTGATACATTATTTACATTCCTCACAACTATAGGCATTTAAAAAGTTGAATGGCTCCCGAGGTCAGCTGTTTTACTCTGGATTGACTGTGGAGTTATATTTCAAATGGTTTGACTTGATGTTGAGTCTGTATTACTGTATAAGAGGGGGAACACTTCACAATTACATTTAGCTCCTTAAGCCACAAGGTGAAGAAAGTGTTACACTACACAAACTCTGGAGTCTTGGGTAGAAAAGTTGAGTGACTTTAGAAAGTGTGTGTGTGGTTTAAAGTGATTGAAGAGCAATGGAGACTCGGAAAAAGACAATTCTTCGTAGTTTCTACAATTTGACCGTGTTCACATTTCAATAATTGCCTCCTAATGAAAATGTAGCACAATGTGTAGAGCTTTTTTCACAGCCAGGTAGTTTACACTGTGATTGGAGTTAAAATGATTACATGTACATTTTAATTAGTGGGACTATAGCTCATGGGTAAATAGGCAAATACCAATCAGAGGGAACTTAACTCCAAATGATTCCCATTGGTATGTCTGAAGTGTTTGTTA
Source organism: Trematomus bernacchii (assembly GCF_902827165.1). NCBI lineage: Eukaryota > Metazoa > Chordata > Actinopteri > Perciformes > Nototheniidae > Trematomus > Trematomus bernacchii. The sequence continues at coordinate 2,959,132 of NW_022987656.1, forward strand.
ATCAATTTGGATACAATGGCTTTGTTGTGATTGGTCAACCACTTAGAGATGTCCTGCCCCTTGGCCTATCATGGTTAATATGTTGGACTCCTTTGTTTCAGTAACATAGCAACATCACTCTTTAACATTCGCACTTCTATTGGCTAGTGCTCCAACATATTGTACGTGGTAGGTTAAGGGGCGGGACCTCTCTAAGGTGGTTGATTTATCACAGAGCTGGCCAGCTAACCAATCAGAGCAGACTGGGCTCTGGTTTCAGACAGAGGGTGAAAAGAGGTGCTGCAGCACAGGCAGTAAGAGGAAAATAAAGAGCTTTTTGAACATTAAAGCATGGAGACATGAAGTAGAGACACTACATACAAATATGAACCTAAACATTTGTATTAAATGCATTCTCTAATGTTTTTAGTGAAGCAATTTGAATTTCCTTGTTGTTGAAATGTGCAATTTAAATAAGATTGTGGGAACTGATACACGTGGTGACATTTTAGTGTACTCGTTTTTTTTTGTTACGCTTACCATTGTCTCCGACAGTCATGGGGATGTTGACTTCCAGGTAAGAGCCTGCGCCTACATTCACATGGATGGCGTTGGTTTCCTAGCAACAGGGATGAAGACAGAGCAAGGGGAGAGAAAGAGAACAAAGAACAGTCACACAGGCTGTCAATTCTTTACTGACACACTGCCTTAAGAATAAAAACCAAAGTCTCCTAATCTGAACTCAAACATGTGGTGATAACATGAGCATCAAGCCATTTCATGTTTATATTCAACAGGCATTTGTGCTGATGTTTAGTATGCATTTCACATACTCAGCCTGGTGAAAATCCAAGCACTGCCCGGGAATGAACATTTGAGAAAGCATAAAACATGAACCGATATCGACGGCTGGAACATGACGAGGCATGGAGGGAATGGAGAGAGATAAAGAAAGATGCACAGAGAGAGGAGTCACCCTGTTTTTGGTGAAGAGCAGATCGATGGTGGCGTCAGCGATGATGTTCATGCGCAGCTCGAAGGCCTGGATCTGCCTGGGTTTGCCCGGCTCGGCATCCTCGGTCACTTTCATGGCCTGGTAGTCAGCTGGCAGGAAGAACTTCCACAGACAGTCCCTGAGGAGAGGGGGAGTTCATTTAAATGCAACACCATCTCTGTACACCCTAAAAGTTGGAGTCTCAAATCTGCCATGCTGGAGAGAATCATCAGATTCCGACCACACACACATTTTGGATATACCATAACATTACAACATTTTGGAATTTGAAACACAAATTTTTGCCAATATTGCTAGGATATAATTTCCCTATCAATTACATGGTGCTGTTTCTGAGAAAATGACTGAAGAAAATCTCAATATGAGGGATGGGTATCTTGTAAAAGGCATAATGGCATAATGTGCCTTGGTACTGAAAAAAAAACGACAGGCTGAGCATGATGCTTACGCTTATTACATGGCTACTTACAAAATTGATTAACGATTTGACTCACAATTCTCTGATGAATATATGATTGTATCTATTTAAGAATGTGTTTTTTGCTTCCTCTAAGAGAAAACAGTCAGCCCAGCGCTTAACGAGTGGAAGTATTACAAGAGCAACGTTAATTAAAATACTGGCAGCCCTGATCGAGGTTTACTATAACTTGTTCCCTATAGTGTTTACTTCCTGTCTGTCTTCTTCTGCTGTTCCCTATAGTGTTTACTTCCTGTCTGACTTCTTCTGCTGTTCCCTATAGTGTTTACTTCCTGTCTGACTTCTTCTGCTGTTCCCTATAGTGTTTACTTCCTGTCTGTCTTCTTCTGCTGCTGTTCCCTATAGTGTTTACTTCCTGTCTGTCTTCTTCTGCTGTTCCCTATAGTGTTTACTTCCTGTCTGACTTCTTCTGCTGTTCCCTATAGTGTTTACTTCCTGTCTGACTTCTTCTGCTGTTCCCTATAGTGTTTACTTCCTGTCTGACTTCTTCTGCTGTTCCCTATAGTGTTTACTTCCTGTCTGACTTCTTCTGCTGTTCCCTATAGTGTTTACTTCCTGTATGTCTTCTTCTGCTGTTCCCTATAGTGTTTACTTCCTGTCTGACTTCTTCTGCTGTTCCCTATAGTGTTTACTTCCTGTCTGACTTCTTCTGCTGATCCCTATAGTGTTTACTTCCTGTCTGTCTTCTTCTGCTGTTCCCTATAGTGTTTACTTCCTGTATGTCTTCTTCTGCTGTTCCCTATAGTGTTTACTTCCTGTCTGTCTTCTGCTGTTCCCTATAGTGTTTACTTCCTGTCCGTCTTCTTCTGCTGTTCCCTTAACTGTTAACTTACTAATGATTTAACTGAGTCTCTTAACCTCTTTCCTTCTCGTGCTTTCTTGTTCAGGTTTCTCTATATTCCCTTCTATTACTTTTCCACAAAAGGTATTCTATGGTGTTTTTTCTAATGGAGGACAACGAATGTGTTTTTTTTACGACAACTGACATTGTTGTCAATGTCAGTTATTTCTGTGGATTGATATAGTAGGACAGCACATAGTCCCTTGATCAAATGGCCTTAGCACTGGTCTGCTTTCAATAAAGAACAGAGTATGTGCATGATCATTACTCACCTCTGACGATCAGCCCAGGGGCCGTAGTTAAAGTCCGTTCCTTTTCCACAGACGATGTCCAGACCCCAACATGGAGGAAGGTCCTGAAGCTTATCGCCCTCACTGCACGTTTCTGCCTCCTCCACCCCCTCCTGCTCCACTGGCACCAGACCTGCACACACACATGTAAGCATTACATTATCGTGAGAACAATTACTAAACAAAAAATGCAAAACTCTACAAAATTATCTTGTAAGGACTTAAATAAATTCAACTTCTGTTAGCACTGAAGTGTAGAGTGTTGTTCCATAGCCAAAAAGAGAACTATCAACATCTGTCACTGATCGGAAACGGTAACTTATTTGACTTTATTTTGTGAGTGTGTGCCTGAGCTTACCGGGTTCATCCTGGTAGTAGTAGATGTCGACATCGTTGGACTGCATGACAACAAAGCCTTCACCCATCAGTCTGGGAGGTCTAGAGGAGAAACCCACAAGATCTGAGTTAAAGTACAGACTATATGCCGAGATTAGGCATTCATCCTAAAAAGATCACAAGCAGGGTCACAGCAGGTAAGGACCCAACGAATCAATGAAATATTCATTCCACATTCAATCAGAAAAGTAATACTTTATTTATCCTGGGGGACATTTTAGAATGGAATAAAAAATACTCAAATTAATAAATATACATGTTTATAAAACGGACAAGTCAAATCAAGCAATCTGATTGGTTCTTATCCGTGGTATACTGAGCGTATACCACGGGTAGAATTGTAAGTTACTTTTCACAACAAGTCAGTATCCCTCCGCGTCTGAGATAAACAGTATACAGTTGGGCTGAAAAGCAAACTCCTTGCAGTTTGCTTTTCAAACTGGAACAAGAAAGCAGCGGAGAAGTAACGGGGCAGAAACCCTCCTTTTTACGCAACGGTCCAGACATAGACATCAAACGGCAAAAACATATTCAGTGTGCATTTCCTTTGGCATTAGGGCAGGGATATTTAGATACTTTCCAAGGTTTGACATAATGAATTGTGCTACTTTTAAAGCAAGCAACGATGTTTTCAAATCTGTAATCAAAAAGGTCCGCAAAAACATTTAAGATAAACTTCGACCTCCGCTTCGCGTCGGGCCGAACCACGCCCCTTAACTGTGATATAATGGCCATATACCACGGCCTGTCGTGAGCTATTGCTTAAATATAAATATAAGAAATTAAAGGTAGGGTAGGTAAGTTTGAGAAACCGGCTCGAGATCGCTAGAATTTGAAAATACACAACCGGAGAAAATCTGCCACTTCCTTACAGAGCCCCTCCTCCAACACACACGAACGCGCACATGACCAATGAGGGCACGAGATAAGTTTGTGCACAGATGGAAGGCTGACAGGCAGGTAGGCCATCCAGTTATTTTAGCCGGGCCGGCTAAAATGATTGGTCGTGCTTTTTACAGTACTACGGCTTCCAGATGACATTTTTTTATGGATTTTTTGTCAAAGCATTTAAGATTTTCATTGCTATCGGGATGTTAAGAGCATTCCATGGAATATAACAAAAAGTGTATCTCGAGCCGGTTTCTCAAACTTACCTACCCCACCTTTAAAGTAAGAATAACTGATAAAAATACAAATGAAATAAAGATATTTATAAAAAGAAGAAGTTCAAGTAATAAGTGTATAACAACATTAAAATAAAATGGAATAAAAATGTATATAAACAAAATAAGTTAAAGTAAGAGGTAAGTCAAAGCAAAATATATATATATTTGATTAAAATTAATTAAATAATAAAAAAGTAAAAAGTAAAATGTAAAAGATATTTGTAGAAATAGAAGAAGTGAAAGTAAGAATGTTTAATAAAAAGATAAAAAATAATAATATTTATATAAAATGAATTTAAAGAAAATACTGTAGGTTCTGGCACAAAGACACTGGTTCCATTATATAAATGCAGCGTCTGCTCTCTTGGATATTTCTGCTTCCTCTCTGTGGACATTTCAGTGAAGCTTGAAGACTCATCAAGGTCTGCTGGAGGTTGAAGTCTCTGCTGGCTCCTGCAGGCTGCAGCCAGGTTTCAATTGAGAGTGGCTCCGTAATCACAGAGGCTAAAGGCAATTTTACTCTCCATGTCCTTTCATTAAGCTCAAGTGCAGATAATGGATTCCCTGCTTCTAATGAAACACCGTTAAAGCTGCCAGGTTTGTCAAGAGACAGGGAGTGCCTATCAAAACATACTGCCAAAAATGATCAGTTGCTCAATTTAGATATAGAGTATACAGCCTGATCTTTCATATAGATTTCAAAACTGTGCCACTCAGAATTGTTCCTTTGAATCCACAAATGTAACATATTATAATTATATAAATATTTTAATTATATTATAGTGTTTATTATTGAACATTTTACTTAAACCTCTAATTTATTTGTCCTTATTTTTAGCTATTCATTTATCTTACATTCTATAATGAAGCAACTGTCCATTCAACGTTTATTCTATCTTTCATTTCTTATGTTAATATAAGTATTTTTGTTCCATTTTTGTTTTCTTTTTTTAATCCATTTTATTTATTTTAATGGAGTATCTTTCCCCCCAGGTAAATAAAGTATTCCAATTTAATGTGGATTGAATATTTTCTCAATATTTAATCGATTAATGATTTTATTATAAAACATATCATGTACAAATTATTATGTATGAATACTGTACATGTATTTTATTTTACATAATAACATTAACCTTTTATGTTTATATCCTTTTCCTTCTTTTAATTTATCTTTTATTTTATTTCATTCTTAAAGGTGGGGTAGGTAAGTTTGAGAAACCGGCTCGAGATACACTTTTTGTTATATTCCATGGAATGCTCTTAACATCCCGATAGCAATGAATATCTGAAGTGCTTTGACAATAAATCCATAAAAAAAAAATTCATCTGTGGAAGCCGTAGTACTGTAAAAAGCACGACCAAGCATTTTAGCCGTTTAGTGTTGTTGCATAGCAACCACTTCGCACTATGTTTTGTGCAGAAGGCAACAGAGGGACTATTTTATTTTGAACATCATTATTTAATAATAACAACTATTTAAATTAGAGTGTGTATTTTTCATTCATATTGCCACACTTGGTAACCGTTTTATAAAAGCAATAGCTCACTTCAGGCCGTGATATATGGCCATTATATCACAGTTAAGGGGGTTGTCGTACATCAAACATCAAAACGTTCAGCTCTTCAAATCTCTTGAAACATTTCTGGGATTCGATTCATGCTCTCACAAAAGCCGTTTTAGACATCGAAATTAGCCTAAATCCATGTTTTTTCCTGTTAAATGACATGCCAAACTTTAAACTGAACCCAAAACATTACAGAATACTAATCACAATAACATATTTTGCCAAGAAATGTATACTTTTATTCTGGAAGAATGAACGTCCCCCAACATTTAAACTTTTCATTGATCAGATAACACATTTTTTTTACCTCTGGAGAAAATGACATTGGAAAAATATAATCGTGGACATATTTTTCAAGCTCTGTGGTTGCCATTGTTTTCTTATTTGGAAAACATATCTGAGATATGACCAGTGATGGAATGGTGCATTCTGTGGCTATTTGTCCTGACGGCCGGAAATACTTGTTATGGTGTTGTCATTGTCTACATTGTCACTGTATTGTATAATTATTTGTATTGTATAATTATTTGTTTGTTTTACTTGTTTGGTTTTTATTTATTTATTTTTTGGTTCTATTTTTTCCTTTTCCTTTTTATGTTTATTTTCATGGCTCTGTTGTTTAAGTTATATTGATAAGCATTTTTTGGTTTTGCTTGTGCGGGTATGTGTTGGTGGAGGGAGGGAGGGGGGAGTGTAGTGAGTGTACTGTGATATTACAATATAAATGAAAGGGCATCGATTACTGTACACTATAATGAAATAAAAAGACTTGTAAAAAAAATAAAAAAAACGTTCAGCTCGGTCGGGAATCAATGGCTATTACTTTTCTTATTCATAATTTTCATGCATTATTGTCTGAAATTCATATAAAGCTTTTAAAAGACAGGTGATTTGAATGATTAGAACTCAACTTAAATGTTTCTTTAATACAAAGCTACTTACTCATCGTTCTGCATGCCGAGGTAGCGTGGACTGGGCACCAGCATGACACGCACGTTCTCCAGCGAGCCTTTGACGATGTGCATGAACTGGTCCAGGTGGCTGGAGGGCGGCTTGGTGGCGTACGTCAGCAAGGCGTCCTCGAAGTTCACACACAGAGTCTGGGGGAGGTAGTGGTTCCCGAACGCCAAACGCCCCTACAGACAGCAAGTTAACCTTTAAGTGTTTTATTTCCATGTATAACCACTTGCTTTAATACAACACGCTCTTAAAGGGATAGTTTGGATGTTTTAAAAAGAGTTCATTCATTATTAGTTTTTAACAAAAAGCTCTTCCTCTTCTATCTTAAATTGTTCTCTTTAAATGTACTTTACCTTCTTCTGTTTATATAGATACAAGTCATCTATGTTGTCATTTATCACATTCTTACAGTCATTTCTTATTTCTTATGTCTGTTTAATCTTATATTATTTCTTATGTTTTATGAATTAATATAGTATTTATTTTATTCTTACATTTAGAAACTTTACCCCGGGATCAATAAAGTATACAGATTTAATGTGGACTAAATATTAAAATATTATTCACCAATTCATGTTTATTTTTATTTATTATTTTACTTGAACTTTTAATGTCTATATAAATAGATTATCCCATTTTATATTTAATTAATTTTCCTTTCTTAAAATGCATTATGTTTATATGAATATTGCAAATGACAACTTTCTTATTTTTATTAATGAATCTATCGTTCATTTATTTTATTCTAAAAAGGAGTATACAGATTTAATGTGGAGAGAATATTTAATTATTTTTTCAATAATTAATTCATTTAAATGTATTTAATGTTATATTTGACGTTATTATTAGTACATTACATGTCACTTGTTAGACGCTTTTATCCAAAGCGACTTACATACTCAATACTGTGGACAATCCCCAGGAGCAATTTGGGGTGAAGTGTCTTGCCCAGGGAAACAACGACATGCTGACTGCAGTGGGGTTTGAACCTGTGACCTCCTGATCCGAACACCAACGCACAACCCACTGCACCACACGCCTCCTTATTATTAGTAGCGAGTACTTACAGTGCTGATGTTCACTTTGATGACAGGAATGAGGGAGCGCCATGATGATGTGTGGTCAGCGCTCTCTGCTTGGATGTCCACACTACACGGGGGCGAGAAGAAGACGTTCATTCTCATGACAATTTTATGTTGCAGTCAGCACAATTCATTGGGCTGTTAGTGTGAAGCGACAGCAGCTCTCCTCAGTGCACACACTTCCCATGCATTTGGTGATAACAGAAAGAAACTGCGGCTCATCAAATCTCCCTCCATAAATCATGTCGGAGGAGAAATCGCTGATTCCTGCTTTTTGCAGGTTTGTTTACAACTTAAGTATAAGGATTATTGTGCTAAAAATAGGCCAGATTTACAGTATGACGTTTTTATAATGCTAAATAAAGACAACAGAAGCAAGACACTGTGAGAAACCGGCAAACAAAAGCTAGCTCTTGTTAAACACCCCTTAATGTGACTTCTACTTAAGCTTCAAATCAGGGTTTGGTGTATAATGTTACCATCATTTCATAACTAAGACCATTTTATAAAAAAGGAGTAGAACATTAAATAGACTGAGAGGGATTGGCATTATATGTTGAACACACTTCAACTAGTTCCAAAAGATGGAAGGAATTCGCATGAAAAATGATAATTACACAATACATTAAAGTGTCCCTATTATGCTAACTTTCATGTTCATATTTGTATTTTGTGCCTCTGCTGTGGCATGTTTCCATGCTTCCAAAAGGTCTTTATTTGTACCTTTCTAGCGTCTTGTTTCTATCCTCTCGTCCCTTCTCGTCTTCTTTTTTGGGTGTTATGAGTGTGGGGTCCAGTCCGAAGGTCTCCTGCAGTCGGGCGTAGAGGTCGGTGCGATTGTAGACATGGAACTCGAAGCCGTTAACGGTCACGTAAAGCCGGGTCTCTGCCTTGGGGTCTGGAGAAAAGAAATAAGAAAGCAATCTTGTGATGACGTTTCCTTTCATGCTATGCTCTAGCTAGTTCATTTTGGGTGGGGAGTCCAGAATTATGCTTCATTCAACAATATCATCATTACACATGATGAAGGCATTTTCTTTTTATAAATCTAAGGACAGCTTATGTAGTCTTAGAGAATTTTTGTTTTGGTTTTAATAATATTTTTATGCACACATATTTTATTTCTCTAGGTTTTGGTTTTGCCAAGAAATAGAGTACATCATCCATCAACCCTAGAAACTGTAAAAGCAGAAATAATCATTTGAATGTATTTATATAAAATATTGTATTACCATGCTGTTTCTGCTTTGGGTTAAACATTTTCCACCACCGAAATATGAGGAAGCCATCCTGTATCCTGTAACACGGGGAGAGAAATATCAAATGTCAGTGAACAACCTTTAAAATGATATTGGAGCAGAGGAGCGGGGACAGTGAACGCAGCACAGGTTACCTGATGGACATGTCCTGGTTGATGTAGTACACGTCTCTGAACATGACTTTCCCCGACAGCACGGAGAAGGAGAAGGAGCCTGTGGAGGAACAAACCCATGTGTTACATCACAAAACAAAGACTGGCAGTGTAATAATTCCATTTCATTTATTGTGATAATATTGTAGTTCAATGTGTACATTTCACTTACTTTTGTGTATGGTTTGTATTAATCAGGGGTTTCTCTAAACCGGGTAACAGGGGCGCCAAAATATATTGGACATTCCTAATTTAACTTGTTGTTTTTATTCAAATATTTTCATTTCTTTTTCAATTACTTATTTTATTTCATTCTTAAATGGAGCAACTGTCACAGAACGAAATTTCCCCCGGGATAAATAAAGTATTCTGATGTGACAACAGTACAGTGAATGTTCGGATTGGATCACAGTGGTGCCAACAAAGCAGCCAATTAAAATGTTAAACAAAAGATATAATTAGTCGGTTGTGCAAGCGCTGCTAAACAAAATATATAAACAGTGGAGAAGTTGCTGGGATATTTAATCACCTTGTCTAGCTTTCTTGCTGAGAAAAAAAAGGATCTTAATGAGGATCTAATTGTTCAACAAAGTAGGTCAGAGTCTGTCACCAAGCAGGAAAAATGAGCAACACAATTTCTCATCATTAATATTAATTTGGCTCATAACATGTCTTTCTCTGTTTCAATTAGTGCAGGCCAAGAGAGAGACATCACCTGAGTGTTGAATCGCCCAGCTGACATCTTGCTGCTATTTCGGACTTTTCCTACTCTGACTGGATTTGTAACTCAGGGGCCCGATCCCAAACTGACCCCTACACCTTCCCACTCTATGATAGATAAGATGAGATGGAACTTTATTTATCCCCGTGGAAAAATGCAGGCGTTTATAGCTGCAACAGGATCAGAGTGAAAAACAGGATTCACACAAGGTCAAACATAAAAATAAAAATAATACAAAAATAAAGTGAACTCCATATATAGTCCTTCTAAGCTAATTGAGGCTCTTCTTCTAAGGTGGAGGGTGTAAATACAGCAGCAAGACCCACTCTCGTCAGAAACAGGAATTCTCGTAAGATTTCGTTTCATTTTCAAAATGGCCGACTTCTTGTTGGGTTTACAGTCCAATAGATATTTAACCCTAACCCCAATTTATTCCCTCCAATCTTCCTACATGCACGAAAATCCTACATATAGGTGCTTCGTTCTAGGTGGCGCTGTTGGGCCATTACACCGTACCAAAAAAGGACGAGCATATTTTTAGAAAATGTTCAGGTACAGAAAACATGAGCTCTGGGATTATTTTTTAAAACTCTACTCGTTATTAAATCTGATGTTTCTGAGCTCCTTGGTTTTGCAACAGTCCCTGTGAATATAAAGCTTTACAATCAAATCCCTCCCAAGCACCCTGGAAGTTAACTGGGATCTGAAGTCAATGTTGTAGTGGCTAAACGGTGGTACTACAACTTCCATGTCAGATCGTGTTGTAATTGGGCCCAAAAATACTTTTCTGATTGACTTACATTGGGGTAAAGATGTCTGTAAATCAGCAGAACTTTCTTTTGCTTTTCACATAAATCAACATGCTAGAACAAACAATTGAATATACCTCGTTCGAATCAGTAGGTCCTACAAGTCAACTGTGCTAACAGTGGAATAGAGTTATTTTCCCTCCATTTATTTGACTGAGTCAATACCGGTAGAAACACAGCAGACAGGAGGCGGGGCTTAAGGAAACGCTGGAAGATCCAGGTCTTTTGTTCTAAAGAATCAGGGGCCTCATTTATAAATGAGGCCCCAGGCCTTTTTGGCTGAGCAACTTTTAAAGGAGTGAACGGGGTCCCGCCTCTAACCCGAACACAGGAATTTACTCAACCCCCGGCAATGACAGGAAGCACCTTGGGGCATGTTCAAACCTGCTTAACACATTTTTTGTTTTAGTTCATGAGGTTAATTTCAAATGGTGTTGTGTGTTAGGAAGGTTTTGCTCTTCTTGTGTGTTGAAAAAGCCACTCCTAGTCAGAGAAGCAATCTAAATTAAAAATAGATTAGCTGGCACACAGATGACTGCTCACTTTGTAGTGACACATGTTGGCAAAAATCTGGTAACCAAGCCATGCCCCCTTCATTACATTTTAATGCTGCTTTGCTTATCGTTCTTCCACACACTCTGATGGGAATTGGTCAAATAAACATTTTTATTACAAAACGTAGGCATCTCTTTGACATGCAATTGCTTTTTTTGGAGGGTAACATTAAGGGTTGCATTTCAGAGTAGATTATTTTACTATTTTTTTGTAAAAAAGTGATGTTTCATAGGAGAATTTAATCAACTGCGAGAAATAAACCAACTTGGATTCATGGGCTTGAGGTTCTGGGTCATTTATATAAAAATAACTAAATCTGGTATCAGTTACAGTTTGCTTTTCAGACAATATGCAGATGATCACTGAGAGAACCCTGCTCATCATCAAATATTCAGCACCCCCCCTCCCTATTCATCGCAGCGCTCCTAATGAACTCACCGATATGAATGTAGCCATCCTTGTAGAGTCTGTTGATGATCAGGGTGAGGATGAGGCCAATGTTGCGGGAGTTGTAATAAGTTAAGTAGATGATCCATCCACAGGACAGAATGGTGGCTGAGAGACACAAATACAACACAGTCAGGTGTGTTAATACAGAATAACACAAATACTTAAAGCTACATTTTTACTTTTTATGTTGTCGGCTGCTTGGACTTCAATTTAATCGATGTTTGAAACCCAACTGTAAAATATTATTTTCAAATATGATCGCTAAAGCTGGTTTAGTTTTTTGTCAAACAAGGGCTCAGAATAAAAGCGAATGTTATCGCAATATGGACTTCTGCAATATTCAAATCGAATAAAGCTTCATATTTGGTAGATTATGTATTATCAAAATATTTGCAGTACTTATCGTTTTCAAATCATGTAGACTTACGTCAAACTGTTTAATTATACATGTGAATGACATTTTGGATGAGAAGTCAACAAACCGTGATTGGTCCATTGAATACAATGTGCCAGATGCTACTTGATAAAGATCCATTAGCAAGGAGAAAGGACTGCAGCATTACAAATTCCATCCAAAAATGTATTATAATATTTTATTTTTGAAGAACTGAGCATTGGAGGGATGTTATTTTGTCGGCCGACCCAGAAGTTTAGTCTCCCTTTACAAAAAGCCGATGGGATTTTTCCATTGGATTTTGTAATGTTGCAGAAAATAAGATCTATGACAACACTTATGTGATTCTTACACATTTTGTTCAGCAGGATAATCTACAGATATTAACACCACTTTTATGATTTTTGAAGCATTAACGCATTCAGCAGAGGTTAAAAGTTAATATTAAGTTATACGTTTTAATCACACATAGAAGCTTCAAACCTTCACCAGCTGGTTATTTATTGACACATCTTATGTCGTAGAACAAAACATGAACATCTCTTAAACTTGTGTTTAACACACATCGTATTTCAGCCCTTTAAAAAAAAAAAACTTTCCCAAAAAACGAGGAAAGAAGTGGTAAAATGCTTATTCTTTGGAGTTTGAGGACTCTTTCCCGCACCACTCTGTATAGCAATGCACAAATACATGTGTGGGTTATACTGCTGCACCTAAGCTTTTTCATATTGGATTTCATGCATGAAGATGTTGCACAGAGAAAAAAGGAGCTGCTTAATATCTGAATTCTACCGAGAGCTGAGCATGAATGGCACACTATCATTTGTCACACTCACACTTTCATTGAATTAAATCTCAATTCAACAATAACAGAGTCGGATGGATTCATTCATTCAAAGCCAATATTAATTAAAATCTTTCATAAAAATTAGATTTTCAAAACACATTAGGAAATATCCGAGGCTTTTATAATACTTTATTCTGTGCGGCTTAAAGCGAATCATTTCTTATGCCACCGCATTACGGAATGGTCCAACTCATTTGCCAAATGAGCCGATTATATAATGAATATTGAATGATATCTTTATCAATAAGTACTAAACTCTAAAAAGGTAATTATGTCTTTGTAGAAAACACTCATATATCATGGACTTAGTTCACCATCAGCAGCCAAACCCTCTTCATTTGCAATTCAACATTAACATGTTATTATTACTAATAAACCACTGCTGTATAAACTGCTATAATACAATTATTATGTTATATCAATTATATCTATTGCAGAACAATGTCCACATTTTATTCAGCTTTATTTGATCTTTTATTGGACATTCTACTACTTCTTATTTCTATAAAATATTTTATTTATTTTTGCTGGTCATGTTCAGTAAGTTTTTTTCCTTTTTCTTTTTTACTGCAAATTCTAACTTTAACTTCCCATGTTTATTTTATTTAACTTTTATTTATTTCACTCTGAAATGGAGCAGAGGTGACAAAACACAGTTGAATTGAGTATTTTGATTCTAGTATAAAGGAGGGGGACTGAAATATTATTATTATTATTATTATATTTGTACCAAAGAGGATACCAGGTTACCAAAACGTATCAGACATTTATGGTGTCAAAAATAAGGTATTTTCATTGTAGTTACCGTGTTCCACAGCAGTTTAGACAAAAGAAAGTGATTGCACATCTTGTAGGAAATGGCTAAGCCACTAAAAGGCAACTTGATCCGGTTCTGACAGGTCTGCACTTTAAATGTGACACTGAACTTCTGAAACACCCATTGATGTTAACATATTCCCACGCTGTAGAGCACTCACCGACGAGGAGCCAGATGAAGTTGGAGTTGTGCTTGGTGAGAAAGTCATCCAGGTCCACGAGGCTGGGGAAAGTGCTTTCATTGTTTTTGGCCACATGCCCATCCATGGCTACAGGCTGTCCGTGTGATACCTAAAACTAAACACAGAAACATATGGATGACTCCCATGGCACAGCAACAGGGAAAGAGGGCATTAGCACCGTAGCAATGAAAGCCAAAAAGACACAGGTTGATCATAAATTGGAGCCTATTATCTTTACTAAAACTGTGGAAGATAGGCTTGTAAAGCAAACAGATAAAATGTATAATGCACAAATGTGTTAACATATAACAACATTTAAAATTATTGAATTATAAAATGGGCTTATACAGATCATTCAAAAATCTATTATTTTTGAAAATGATAGATTTTCTAAATGAACATGATTTACAAAAACAAAGGCTATTCTAATTATATCATATTATATCATAGGATATTCAATCATAAATTAAATTAAAACGTATAAAACATTCAAATAAACACAAATAATTTATATTTGAACCAAATGGACCAATCCGTGGAGCCGTTACGTTACGTCCGCGGAGCCGTTAGGTTAAGGTTAATCGGATTGGTCAATTTGGACCAATCCGTGGACTTCCTCACACACACACACACACTCAATCTTTTCTCAGCTGCAGCTCCGCTGATTTCTCCTCCCTGAGATGGCACGCGGCGAGGCTGTGAGTCTGTATGTGAGCACACACACAAACTCCCAGCCAGGCTGCGGGTGTGTGTGTGAGTTCGGGCTGGGTTTCGCTGTGTCTCGCAGACGGCCACTGGGCTCATAGGGAGGGGGGGGAAGGAGCTCCAACAAGCCGTGTAGGACAAAGAGTGAATACACATACTATACAGAGATGCTGTATGAGAAACCAATGTGAGTTTGGAAAATTGCACAATATAAATCTATTCTAGTAGACCTCAACAATGGAATTATGATCAGTAGAAATGGCCATGACATGGGACCTTTAAGTAATTCAAGTTAAATAGGAAAATAAAATGGGTTGCCAAAATATAATGACAACAGACTTAGTTCAACTATTTTTGTATTCAAATATATATAGAGCACAACGATCATGTTTACATGATGAGGCTGAGGTTTATGCAAACACTGTTCAATATGTAACTACGTTCATAAAGATTGGGTGGATCTGTTTTCCAAATGGTAATTGTCTAAGGGAGAAATAGTCAAAGATGATTTAGATCAGCGGTTTTCAAAGTGTGAGGCGGGCCTCCCCGGGGGGGAGCCAGAGAGCTTCAGGGGAGGCGCAGCGTGAGAAAAAAATAACGAGAAACATTGAAATCTAGCTAGTTAACTTCAGCTAACTTTATGCGAGTGGCAACATGGATAGATTTTTAGTGAAGTTACCTAAAGTGAAAGAGGAGACAGCGTCTGGCAGAAAACGTCAGCTTTGTTTTGAAAGAAAAGTTGTGGCTCATCGGACATTTATGAGAGCAAAATCCCTAATGTCCGAGTGCAAGTGAATGCAGCACAAGACGCGAGCCTTGTAACCCCTCCCCCGGCCCTGGCGCGAGCGAGGAAATGTGATTGGCGGCGATTTCATTTGAACGGGACGGCGCATTCGGACTCAAGTAGACGGAAGGAATGAGGTATTTGCGGTCTACAATGACAGAAAAGAGACTGTCAAGTTTGGCTGTACTCAGCATTGAATCAAAACGCACTAAAGCTTTAGATCTTAATAAGTTTGTGAGGCGTTTTGCTGAACAAAATGGTAATCGCCGCATTCAGCTGTTATAGGCATGCCAACTTGATGCTCTGCTCACGGATGACTCGATGAGCATAACAAACTGTTAAGATGATGACCTTACGTGTGTAAATATATTTTTTTCTTTGTGGGGGTCTGCCCCCAAAAAACAGTTTTAAGTCCTGAGAAAGTCAAATAAGACGGTGTGTAAAAACTACACTGCCCAGCCAAAAAAAAGTAACCACTTTGATTCAACTAGGCCAGTAGGTAAGGACTTTCCACTGGATAATAATACCCCTGCATTATAGCAACAACAACAATAATAATAGTAATAATAGCAATAATAATTGGGAGAGGGGGCGCGGCTGTTCTTATGTTCTCTGAGGGGAGGCTCACCTTCCCACACTTTGAAAACCCCTGATTTAGATGATGAGTTATAGGCTAAACATACGCTCATTTCTTCAAAACCTTTAGCAAACACTGTCAAACGGTTTCAAAGGGGCCCTCTACTGTATTGTGTTCTATAGGTTTTAGTGCAGGTCAATGGTCTGCAAAGCCCCTGAAACTCCTCCATTGGACTTTCTTCTGTAACATAGTGACATCACTATGTAACACTCAGGCTTCTATTGGCTAGGACTCCAACACATTGTACATGATAGGCTACGGGGCGGGACATCTCTAAGCGGTTGAACAATCACAACAGAGCCAGCCAGCTAACCAGTCAGAGCAGACTGGGCTCTGGTTTCAGACAGAGGGTGAAAAGAGGTGCTGCAGCACAGGCAGTATGAGGAAAATAAAGAGCTTTCTGAACATTAAAGCATGGAGACATGTCACAGTAGAGACACTACATACTAATATGAACCTCAAAATGAGCATAACACGGCCTCTTTTAAAAAGTGTAAAGGAATTTAAGCATATCTAAATTCTTTAAAACATTTGTAAAGTACCGTCGCTGTTTAAGAGCTAGGAAAAGCTTTTAAAAGAGAAGGCTTGCTATGCGACATGTGATGATAATAAGCTATATGTGCTCCTACTTTACATGTCAAGAGGACAATGTTGGTTTTTGTGATATGGACTTCTACAGGGAGGATTATTAGGATATAAGTGTGGGTAGGGGGCTGGTGGAGGAAGTGTGTGAGTGGGATCACATTCACCCCGTGCTTAGGATTCAAAAGCTTGAATACTGTTACGCACACAAGCAAAGTCAGACAAACACAAATCCTCATCTAATCCACAAATCACGTTGGCTGTAAAACCACTGAGATGTCACCAAACCCGCTAATCTCTTTTACACAAAGCACTCTTTTTGGACAAATATTTGTAAAAGACAAAAACATGTGATGAATTGTAAAATGTGACGTTGTTTAATTGAACAGAAGATGACTATATATTGTTGACATCAGCTACCTGCCTTAAGATGCTAATCCAGTCTAGCTGTTGGGTTTGTTTACCGTGCTAAATAAGGCAAAAGCTTTATTTAAAAGGCATATACGTCATTTTCTACCACTAGGGATCCCTCAATCGAAAGCATTAATATCATTAATAGCATAAATTAGCATTAATATGTTATTAATATTAAAACACTACCATGTATTGTATAGTTCAATGTGCACAACAGAAGGATACAAACCACTAAAGACACTTAATAAAGAAGTTTCACAGACGGAGAAGATGCAACCTCTAACGTCTACTCAGCTTCTTTCTCTAAAAACTCAACACTCAGACATTTGATGAGTTAAAAACCTGCATGCAGTTCAAATAGACCGTGCATAGTTCAAAAACAAGCATGAACTTCTGCCAGGAAGCAAAAACACACAATGTTTCGGGGGCAAATGAAATAAACTTTTGACGCTTTGAATAAAAGAATCCCACATTTCTCTAGGTCTACAGCAGGGGGGTCAAACTCAATTTCATCACGGGCCACATTCGCATTATGGTTGCATTCAAAGGGCCGGTTGTAACTTGAAGACTATATAAAAATACATATATAAATATTTAATATATATAAAATAATGTATTATATTACATCATTGCCTCTGCATTGGATTATTATCGGATAGGGTAATAACTTCATAATTAACTCGGTCTGAAAGCAGAAGTCTAGGGCAAATAATTGCAAGTCTCTTCAGTGAGAATGTCACAAAATGATTTTTTTTTTAAAAAGCTAAATAAAAAAAAAGTGACATTTTGAAAAAAAAGTCAATTCTGAGAAAAGGGCAAATTCTGAGAAAAAAGGCATATTTAGAAGAAAAGAAAGTCTAATTTGAGATGCATTGTGCTCCATGTATGGGCAACGTGCTTCTGTAAATCGCCATGTAACCGTATAACAAACATATTATATTCTTTGCAAGCTCTTGTGGGGCCACATCAAATGAAGTCGCGGGCCGCATTTGGCCCCCGGGCCTTGAGTTTGACACCCCTGGTCTACAATCTTTGGGGGAAATATTCACACAACTTGACTAAATATATCGGTTGTTTTAAGACATTTCATTGAAAGAAATGTAACATATTATATCTTTACAAGAACTAAAAAAGTGTTTGTTATGAGTTGCACATATATTCCTGTAAGGCAGGTTTACACTTTGAATAACACCCTCCTACATAAGTGATGAGGTATGAGCACAGAGTGTGCTGCCATCTCAGAAAGATCAGCGCTGTGAGTGAGTCATCACAGGTACCTGTAACCTGAGAGTTTTCACTTTGGGTTTATAGGAGATGACTTGAGTACAGCCAGGAGGGGAATTCTCTCAGCTAAAGCAACAACCTACCAACTTGTTCATGGCTACAACAGCAGTTTCACATGTTATCGACTCTCCTAACAAATATAAGACATAACAGACCAAACACTGCACCAACAAGAAACCTAAAGAAGGACCATTTTGAGGAAGTACTTGTAAATAATTGTTATAGACATCTAATATCATTGCAGGGTCACTGTTGTGGTTCTTAACTGAATAAAGAATCATACATTTTCTAGGGAATCTGGCATCAACACACTAACAATCAAACCATGTAGTGATGTTTACACATGTTTACATGTTTCAAAACAACACAGTATAACTAAATGGATGCACTAGTCCAGGGGTTTACCATCAATATAGCAATTTTACGCCCTCTTCCACCAAATAAAATATGTCCAGAGCAACAAAGCATATTTGACAGCACTGCTTATAAAGGTTTATATATAGTTAAACTATAAATATAAAAAACTAGAGTTAAAAGTATGGAACGATAATAAAATAATTGCTGACGTGTTATAAGTATTTGTACCTCTTATACCAAAGGAAAACAGCAAACTCCTAATATAATATATAGCTGCAGTCTAATAGCTTCAAAAGAGTGAACATACTATTGACTAGTTTGTGGCATATCTGCCTAGCCTGTTGGACACTCCTCACGCGAACAACTGCATTAAACAATATGGCCTTTAACTTCAATCTGACCTCTTTTTTCAGCATAATGCATGCTTTGTTAAATGTGACCCGAGAGACCTTTAGGAATGACCACAGAAGCTTATTCTGCATACAAAGCATCACTATTACACAGCAGCAGATTAGCATAATTCAACATTGTTTTATTAAACTAACATGCAGTGCTGTTTGAGTGTTGCTGATTAACGATGAAACAAGAACACATTAAATATGACAATAGAAAAGACAACAGTAACTTATGGTGGGTACTTGTTTGTCTTTTGGTTTTGTTTACATGGTAGAGCTGTCATAGCTAAGGGTTTTTCAATCAGGAAATAACGCTCTGTTTAGCTAAAGTTCAACAAGACTGTTCGTGACTTAATTACCAATTCACTTGACTTCAGATGTAGCCTGAGCCACCTTACACAAACCATACACCTAGCTAGCTAATCCCACATATTTCCTGAGCATTATCCTCAGCACTAGCAACACACACGAACTGTTGCCTAACTTGTAACATGTATTTGCGTTTGTATCGTTTATACAAGAGGCTGCTAACCCGGTAAGTGCAGCCGAAAAGACTGTTGACCAATGACGTTTATTTTATGGATAATGCAGTTATTATGCTAACAGTTATATATCATAACGTTAGCACTGAGGTTAGCTAGCAAGCTAATGACAGCAGGCCGCACCCTATAACTTCTCCTTTTTGAAATTGTGAAAAACAAGTCACTTGGTTAAAGTAACATACCTTAATGTCCTTGGTAAAGCATGTGGTTTCATCTTTGCTCCAGTTATTCAGGAGTTGTCGTCCCTTTGTCGTGTCAGACATGGGCATAGCTAGCATCCTCTGTTGAATATTTACCTGGCAGGCGGCCAGTTAACATCTCTTCCGGTTCTGTCGAGAGCGCTCACATAATTGACCAATAGGGAAAATGACAAGTCAGAGACTGACCAATTAGAGGAAAGCATGAGCGAGGCACCGGCGCACAGTTGACAGACAGTGTTGTCTGCCTATCAACGTGAATGTTTTTATAGTAGTGGGATTTGAGCAGTGCTGTTTTGATGGTGCATTGGAACGATGATGTCCCCATCAGGATCAACAGAATAAATCAATGATTTGTTTGTATTTTTTAAACAGTAAAAACAGAACAATAAGGGTGGTATGTCAACCTATTATTATCAGTTTTCGAAGTTATAAAGCAAAGAGAGTACCATTATAATTGTAAGAATTATTTAAGGTTGTTGTAGAAATCGGGTTTATAGGCTAAATTCAGGTATATGGACAGAAGTGGTCAACCGTCCGTCAGGGCCTTCAGGGTATTCAGAGAATACCCTGAAACACTCGGATAAAACAAACAAAAAATCGAATTAATTATATAAATACAATTTAATAAAATGTAAATAAAATTAATACATGATAATCTTATCTGTGCGGTTGATCTGTAATATTACAGTGTTACGTTGATTTGTTTGTCTTTCTCGGTCCATGCACTACGCATTTGAGTGGTTTTGTGTTAGAAAAAAAATGCAACCAATCAGATATTTTTCTGGGTCTCTGGGTAGAATATCCTTCAACCAAGGTATTCTATAGCCTTGATAGAATGCCCTGGGGCCTCATTTATAAACGGTGCGTACGCTCAAAAGATGGCGTACGCCAGTTTCTACGCAATGTTTGCGATTAATTAAAAAAAAACTTGACGGGAAAATGTGCGGTCCTCCACGCAAACTCTGACCCATGCGTATTGCGTACGCACTACGCACAAAAACGGGAGAGACGAGAAACTGCACTGTTGGCAGAAGGAAGAATGGAGAGAAATAGGCCTATGTGGAAATAATACCATAAATAAAATGTTACCTCTCATTTATCATATGAAGAATTAAAGCCATTCTTAAAATGATTTAACAAACGCCTGTTTGAGACTCCTCAGTGTACACAAAAACATAACTTGGAGAAATAAATAAATACGGAAATGTTATTGATCACCCCTCGATTATGTTCTCTTGTTAAGAAATCTATTCTCATAAATGATGTGGTAAACAGAAGGACAGTCTTACTTTAAACTGACGCCGTTTTGCATTTATAAAGGTTGTATAGATAGCATGGTTTATAGCCTATCATGTTTAATCATGTTTTATGCCGTTCGCCAATACTTGATAAGTCGCTCGTAAAACACAGGAGGTATGGAAACTAAGAACACCATATGTGGTAAATTGTACAGCTAATATAACACAACACATTAGTTTTATTTCCTTTAACTGGTGGATTATGGATAATAGGTTGCTGCCGGGGGGGGGGGGGGGGGGGTTGAGATGCACAGGCTGCAGTGGAGACGCTGCGCACAGATTGACAGCTGGAACACAAACCACCAAATACAAAAAAATAATTCAGATCCAGTCGTCATGACTCCACTCCGGAGGGATTCCCCGATCATTTCTTACAGTTTATTATAAAGGGGGTGTCTCCTGTCCCCGGTACAAACCCACTGACACACTGCCTGAGGAAGGTTAGGCTATGTGTATTTTTTTTGTCATTAACCTTTTTCGGACCACATCGGACAATATGATTTATCTCGACCTCCCCAAAATAACCAAAATCTGACACGGAATTAAGGCTTCTCGATTCTCTAATTTCCCCTCCTCGACTCCTATCCTCGTGTCTTAGTCCCGCCCACAGGAGATGCGAGCGGAGGAGTCGAGGAGGGGAACCGAGGAGAGAGGAGGGGAAGCAGCAGGCGGTTAGAGAAATTAGAAATCCTCTCCTCTGAGCGGTAATTTTAAAGAGACGTCCATTAATGATGACAGGAGGCACAGCAGCCCTCTGTCTGATGGACAGATGTGTTCATGATGACTTATATATTTACTTTGAATTCATTCACAGTGCGGTATAATGAGACAATAACAGGCTACAGATGCGGACATGTAGGCCTATATAAATATATACACTTTCAGAATCAAACAAGTATGAGAGCACTCTCATAATAACGTATAGGGCTAATCAGAGACTGGATATATCATCCACGGAGGAGCCGTGGAGGAGCGATAACGGAGGAGCGATCATCGAAACTACCCCAGTGGCCTTATTTGTGCCGGAGGAGCGAGGAGCGAGGAGCGAGGAGCGATAACGGAGGAGCGATAATCGAGGAACTACCAGACCATCCTCCTGTGAAATCCTCAGACACTGGCCCCGCCCCCTTACTGTGTATCGCTCACTGATTGGACGATGCAGCGCATGCACTGATCTGTTGCTTCTTGACATGAGAGCAGTTTCAGCGGAGTGAAGAAAACACATGAACCTCACGGGAGTCATTCCAGTCCTGATGGACTCGGCTGACGTGGCCCCCAGTGGAATTGGCTCTTCATCCAGTGGAGCTGGGGCCGCTCCTTGTGGCCAGGCAATTGAGGAAGAGGAGGATCCTGGGCAGCCTGGCACAAGTAGCAGCACCACTACACTGGATGAAGAGCCATCCACCTCTCTCAGTCCCCCGCCTGCCAAGAAGAACAGGGCAAGTAGGGGGGCCCTCCTAGAATTTCTAAAAGAGGAGGCCAAACGAGAGCAGGAGCGTTTTGAGGCCACTCAGGCTCACACCAAAAGGTTTTTAGATTTATTTGAGCAATTTATAAATAAATTATTTTCTTTCTAAGTGTTTGCAACGTTTTTATTGTTCCATTTTCATACACTTTGTCAAAACAGTTCATTTATTTGTTAAATTAAAAACATGTTGTCACAATAAACAGCGAATGAAGGCACACAGCTTTTCACACAGTGTGGTGCCCAAGGCCTTCGTGTCCCCAAGTCCTACAAATAGTCATGTTCTTGCAGTTCGACTGGGTGCACACGTGGAGCAGAGAGCAGCCCTGCCAGTTGGTCTCGCTGGCCATGTCTGCCTCGATCCCCCCTCACCTGACGTGGTGGAACCACACCAATGTCCCCAACATCCTCTGCAGGCTCCAGGATGTCCCCCGCTGTGAGGCAGATGTTGTGCAGCACTGCACAGGCGGTGATGAGTGAGGGGACAAAGGTGTGGTGGACCTCCAGAGCCTTGAAGAACAGCGATCTCCACCTAGTTTTCATCATGCCAAAGGCCCGCTCTATGATGGAGCGAGCCCTGGCATGATGCTGGTTGAAGCGGCTCTGCACCCCCCCTTGCAGTGGTTCTCTATATGGGGTGAGGATGGCCACAGGTCCTTCTATGCAGGGGTAGCCACCATCAGCCACAAGGAAGAATCCTAAAAAGAGAGAGAAAATCTTTAGTATATTAACAGTCATTGATGGATTTTGATGTATTAAAGTATTAAAGTTTGAGAAACCGGCTCGAGATACACTTTTTGTTAAATTCCATGGAATGCTCTTAACATCCCGATAGCAATGAATATCTTAAGTGCTTTGACAAAAAATCCATAACAAAATGTCATCTGTGGAAGCCGTAATACTGTAAAAAGTACGACCAATCATTTTAGCCGGCCCGGCTAAAATAACTGGATGGCCTACCTGCCTGTCAGTCTTCCATCTGTGCACAAACTTATCTCGTGCCCTCATTGGTCATGTGCGCGTTTGTGTGTGTTGGAGGAGGGGCTCTGTAAGGAAGTGGCAGTTTGATGACCTCCTGGCGAAGGGCTGCAATATTTTGTACTCCAGTGTGCACCAGTCTGCAGACGGTAGACCTGGGGACATCAAAGGCCCGGGACACCACATGGTACGACAAGCTGTGTGCCAACCAATACATTGTCATTAAAATATTGACCTCATGTGACCAGCCTTGTGTGCTCTTTGATGGCAGGATCCTCAATAGGGCCTCCAGCGCATGGCGCCCCAGTCTGTAGTCCTGCATGAGGTCCTTCTGGCCATCAAAGAACACAGCAAGGACTGGCACATGAGGATTCAAATGGCTTGGATGGGATCGACCTCCATCTGCAAAATAAAGATATCTGTTACCTTCAGCACCTAGCTTTTACTAAACTCCGACAATTAATTGATCTTACATTAAATTGCTGTTGTTGGTGAAACCATTCATACTGCACCAGACTAATGTGATGCTTACCTCCATGAAACAAATAGCCTGTTGTAATCGTGCCCGACGGCGCCTGGACTGCTCCTGCAAGAGCAGTAATACATACTATGGCATCCTTAGACATCTTGTCTTTGGAAAGGTTGAACCTCTTTCTATCCGAAACTTATATAGGCCTGGTACCTTCTTCCTAAATGACCTTCATGGGTTTCAGCTGGTAGTTTGTCACTGACCTGATTAGCTTTTAATTCAGCTGCAAACCGCAGTCATTAAGTACTATTTAAAATGTTAATTTTCTACATATCCACACAAACAAACAAAGTGTGCAATCCAATGAATGTTAATCTAACTGGGTTTTGATAGATAACATATCTCTTTTTCTTCTCTGAATTATTTTATTTCTATTGTGCACTCTAATCAATATTAATCAAACTATTGTTCGTTTATACATTTTAAGAATGGCGTTTATCTTTTTTGAGAATGAGTTCTTATTTTATTTAATGTATTTGGGTCTACAACAGATGATACAAATGTTTGTGTCAGTAAATGTGTATTAACAGAGGCGGGGGTGTTTGTGAAAATAACGGGGACAGAGCTGCTGTCAGACGAACAGCTGTGCGGCGTCATCACAAACGGAGGTCGCTTCACGTGACGCTCCGGAGGAAAGGACGTCCCATTGCTCTTAAAACTCATTTCCCTGCTTCTCGTGGTTTCCTTGCGTCTCTCCGTGCTTCCCTGGTGGGAGGGACTAAACGCAGGGAAACGACGCAAGTGAGGGACGCAAGGATTTAATTTAACCGAAGTGAGACGCACCCTGAATGAGAGCGTACGTTTGGATTGACAGTTTGATCAACTAATCATATATTGATTTGTAGCCAATGGGCGTATTCTTTCAGAGTTTCCCACGGTTCCAGGGTAGGCCTACTCTAGATTCTAGAAGACCCGTTAGTTCACTGGCTCGAGACAGAGGATCCAGTGTAAGACCCGCATTTTTGAATCCGGGGGGGTTGTCTACAGAAGGTCCAGTTGTGATAGACACGGTTCGCCACTGATGGACAGTAATAAAAGTATAAATACACTTTAACTTGATACTGTAAAGATTGTGCTTTGATTATTATGATTCATCTTCTGAGACCCATGAATGTGCAACATTTTCCCGATATTTGAGATATTTCGCAAGATTTTAGTGATAACTACCAAAGTGTGAGTAGGATTCATCCTCTAGGGACAATGAATGCATGTGCAAAACTTGATGGCAACCCATATAATAGCTGTGAGATATTTTAAACTGGACCAAAGTGAAGGATCAACAAACCAACCAAACATTGAAAATCTACAAATTCTTATCTGCTTTCATTGGATGCATTCCTAAATTCTCAAATAAGTAAATGGAGGGCTTTGAATCTCAAAGTATGACACATTTTTTCCTTGGGAGCCGAAAGGAAAGATCAATGAAAGGCCATTTGATTTGCTGTTTTATTCCTACTGTATCTTCCTGTGCTAAAAACTATTTAAAGTCAGAGGACCAGAACCAGTTGAGTTTACGACATCAACTTCTGTTTTATCTCTCTAAGAATTACCAGAACTCTAGGGTACTATTTAATGTAAGAGGCTGTTGTCATGCCCTCCTCCAGTAACAATAACAAAGACTCTCTAAAGCCCACATAGGAGTCGTTTTACGGAAAAGGTGCCAAACATCAGCCTCGGAGCTTTTCCCTGCCAACCAAGCCTTCCCCCAAAGACTTATTTTGGCAATAGTTTCCAAAGAAACCATCCTCACAAGTCATTTGTTTTCCCGTTTTGTGAATGTTATTTTAACTGTATTCCTGAAGGAAGTCTTTGATACGGTTGCTATTGATAATCTATTTGTAATTAACACCATATTACCCTCCTGCTTTAAATATGCAACAGTTCAAGGCCCTCTAGAGGACACCTTATTATAATTGTCTTGCTTGAGGCAATTATAGATGGACTGCAATCTTCAAACTGCCTTTTTTTCATCTAGCAGTTTTAGAAGCAGTTTCCTCACATGTATCATTTATGGATAACCACATATCAGGGAAACTGCAGAGAGGTTGTAAAGGACTGGACAGTTCTTCAGAGGTCTCAAAGTACTTTCCACCTCCCTGCGTGTAATACTGTCTGAACCCCAAAGACCAATGCTATTATCATGTAATTTAATGTTATGCAGAAATATCTTCAAAAGCTGATTAGCTAACTCCCAAATGGGCCCAATGGTGTGAGTCTGATTGATTGATTTGATTCATAATGGGCTCTCAGGGTTAATTTAAGCCCAATGCTGCTTTTATTGCATCTGAGAAGTCTACTTCCACCATGACTCACACAACACTTTGCCAGATCTTATAACTTAACTTCATTCGTGAACTTCTTTACATAAAGACGTCAACAACTGAAACTTTCTGCAGTTAAGGGAATAACATAAAGGACATTTGGCACACTCAGTTCCATTAACCTTGACAAGTACAGTCTTAGTTGTTGGTCAGCCAAAATTGAGCTTGCCAGAAGGAATCAGAAAGTTGTGTTTGCCTTAGAGTTGCATCAGCAGTGCGGTAAAAGTAGGGAGTTATTCTAAGAGGGTACTGCCAGAGAGGACGGTTACAGGGAGCTAGAATTCATACTGTATAATGAGTCTGTCCCTGAAGGCACATATCAGCATATTGATTATGAGTCAAATGATGAAAGGATTGCATTATCAACGGTAAAATGGCTAGTGAAAAGGAATTTAGACACAATAGTTTTCTAGCAAAAACTGATTTTAAGAACAATTTTGAGCAAAGATTCTGAACAGGTGATGCAAAGTAGGATTGGTAGGGGCTCATTGCGATGATGGGCAGGGAACATAAATGTGGATACTGCACACTGTGGTAAACGGGTTAATGATCTGAACATCTACTGGGGAACATATGATGTGAAAGATCAAAGAAAAGGCTGCGGAGAGGTATTAACCTATCCGAATATCTGAGAAAAAAAAGTCCTGTATCTCTCCAAAACCATACACAGCCTTCTCCCCAGCTGAGATGGGCTGTTACTTACTACAGATTCTGCTAAATAGTTGTATCTTCCCAAACTTGTGAAAAATTCCCCAATAACAATCGGGCTTGTAGGAAATCAACTCTGCCCTCTTCAAATACCAACAAATAGCATAAGGGGACAGAGGACAAACTCTCAATATGGTGGACCAAATTGCTATACGGCTACAAGAACCAAAACATTTGCTGGTGTGTTTTAAAACGCAGGAGCTCCAACAAGGCGTGTAGGACAGAGAGTGAATACACATACTATACAGAGATGCTGTATGAGAAAACAATGTGAGTTTGGAACATTGAACAATGTAAATATATTCTAGTATACCTCAACAATGGAGTTATGATCAGTAGAAATGGCCATGACATGGGACCTTTAATGTTGGTCTCATGTAGTCGTTCAAACGCTTTCTAACAGATAGTCTTCATAGAGTTTTAATGAATAGGGTCTGCTCAGGTGAGGTTATTGTTAAAACTGGGGCACCGAAAGGCTGCGTATTGTCACCACTTCTGTTTCCTATTTACACAAATTAGATGACCATCCAGAGCAGTATTGTCAAGCTGCTCATATATGCTGACGATATGGTTTTTTTTGTCTTCTGCTGAAAGACAATATCATTTATGAGGAAGCTTATTTCAGAAAGGTCACTGTACTTCAGGACTTGGGTCAGCAAAATCAGCAGGAAATAAACGTTGCAAAAACAACCAAAAACATATATCACAGTCAGAAACCAAGTGGGACAAGATACACCATCCCTGTCATACTAATTATCCAGGCTTTAGAAATTGCGAAATATTTTATGAACATTTATTATTCAGACACTAACTTCCATCCATCCGTCCACAATCCCTCTCCATCCATCCATCGCCCATCCAACCATCCATCAATCCATCCACCAATCCAACCATCCATCAATACATGCATCGATTAATCCCTTAATCTATCTATCTATCTATCTATCTATCCTTCAGTCCATTCATCCTTCTCCAACACCCCATACATCCATCCATCCACCACTCCAACCATCCATAAATCCATAAATCCATCATCCATCATCCGTCATCCATCCAGCCATCCATCCATGTTTATAACCACCACTGTAAAAACTATTCAGAATGTGTAATGGTTAATTTACCCAATTTTTCTCAGGATAAAAAAAGTATTCTGACTCTAAAAAAACCAATATAACTTTGCTAGTATGTTTCTCTCGACTGTAACCTTACTTTATTCTATGTGTCATTTCTAGCCAGGGAAACATATGTACTTATTCTCTTTTGCCTACAAACCCACCCACTGGTGAAAGCATTCAATTATTCAGAAGTATATTTCAATAATCCTTTATCCAAGCAATGTGGCCCTGCTCTCTAGATGTGCTTTGTGGAAAGAGAAAATGTAAACAACACAGTGGCTGTGTATAACTCTACTTGAATACATTCTATGTTTTCTCCCGGGGGAAAGTTCTTGTTTACCCAAGATCTCCAAGAAAGCATTTGCCCTAACCCTAACCCTATATTTCAGCTGCAAGGGATATCCAGTGTAATAGGAAACAACAAGGTAAACCTGAATACGGAAAGCTGGTTAAGTTAATGCCAGAGAGTGGCATTTAAGTTAATGATAGCTAACCATCATAATATGTCAACCGTGAAAAATAATATTTCCTTGTCTGGAATCGAATGTTGTCTTTTAAAAAAAGTAAACCTTTCATAGGAGCCAAATCGCCTACTTTTCATGAATTGATTCCCCCTTCAGATATATATTTCATGTTTAAGCAAACAGAAAATGCTCCGTTTGGGTTTATTACACACAGTTAAATTACTTACACTATTTTATGGCTCAGTCAGTAGGGACTCGGACTGTGAGCCGTAAGGTCGCCGGTTCAAGTCCCCGAACAGACCCACATATGGAGTGTGGACTGCTAATTGGAGAGGTCCCATCACCTCCTGGGCCCTGCTGTGGTGCCCTTGAGCAAGGCACCGGACACCTTATTTTAAGTATGAGCCTACAAAATAGTAGTTTACAGAGAAGAGATACAATCTGATCCTTTACAACAAACACTACTGTATATGCTCTTTTTGGTGTTTAACTAACATTGCAGTCCTGCTAGTAATCCTACATTTTTTTAAATGTAACAGTAATCTGATTGCGTCTTTATGTAACTGTAAGGAAATTCAGTTACCTTTTTTGTATCCTCATTACTTAATCCCGTTACACTTAC
Source organism: Trematomus bernacchii (assembly GCF_902827165.1). Classification (NCBI taxonomy): domain Eukaryota; kingdom Metazoa; phylum Chordata; class Actinopteri; order Perciformes; family Nototheniidae; genus Trematomus; species Trematomus bernacchii. The sequence goes on from NW_022987656.1 coordinate 2,988,492, forward strand.
ATGTATTCCGTTACTCCCCAAGTCTGTCAATAAAGTAAAGTATATTTGATCGGATCTATAGCTGCATCATCAGGTCAAAAACAAACACCTGCAAAACATTCTGATCATCCTCAGTTTCAATTTCTGTTAGCTTATTCAAAAAATATGTATGCTAACATGCTAAGCTAAAACATTGAACAAAGTTAGATCATACCATCACAACATCACCAACATAAGGCTATTGGAGATTCTAGCATGGCTCTGGACTGTCACTCATGTCAGCTATAAAGCAAATAATACATCGCAATACAGATTTTACATTAATAGAGTCTTTATTGTTCATCGCTCTTTCTGCACAAGTAGACAAAAGTTCACATTTGAAACAAGATCGATAAAGTAAAAGGGAAGGAAGCAAAGAGATTATAGAAGGGAAGAGAAAATGTCTGTTATTTGATGCATTTGTGATAAACATAGTTGGACTGTCTCTGGTGCAAATGTTACACATTGAAATGATATGTAAATGTAGGGAAACTGGACAACATTATCAACTCACCATATAACAATGTCAGAAACATTTGCATTTTTGGAAGCGATACTTAAACTACATTGCTTGATTTCATTTTATGACTGTCAGCTACACACAGCTCTGCTGTTACAGTGCTTCATCTTTTTCTTTAATAAAATCCTATGATTACTCTGAACCTTTTTATGATGATTCGCACCATTCACAGTCAACACAGAGACTCACTAATTGAAAAACAAAAAAACAAAAAATCGACAGTTCAAAAGGTTATATATTACACAGGCAGTGAAGAAACTAATACGTTTTAATAAATATCATTTTAAATTAAATTGCAAATGTCCTGGTGGGCAGCCAATTTTAACGCCATATATTAATACAGACTCTCTATTAACAGAAGGCATAGAACGCATGAATAATTCATCAACTAGAGAATTATTGAAGTCCTCCCAAAACATTCAACTCACATTATGCTAACGGTCGATCAAGGTACTATATAAAAAAATAAAAAACGTACAGTGCAATGGCTCATTACAGCAGTATAGACTTTGAAGCCTTGAACTGATCAGGACACACATTTTTTTTCTTCATTCCAGCAAAGCACAAACAAATATTCAGGCGTGCATGCATTGATGTAACACATAAGAAAACAAAGACATCTGCTTTCATTAAGCGTCCGATACATAAAAGTGCCGGAGGAGGAATAAGTCAGAAGGTCATGAGAACGTCTCGCTCTTGCATGCTGGTGTAGAACGGCTTGCTGAACACGAACGAGTGCAGTCCCGCCCTCAGCTTCTCGGCGAAGGCCATTACGATGTGCAGGTCCCCCTCCACCGTCAGATCCAGGTCTGTCTTTAGGTTGCGCAGGGATCGAAACGGCTTCTTCCCTTTCTGCCTGTGAACAGAGAGGAGAGGCTTTGTTGTGTAACTGCTAACAAGCCACAGCACTCGGGGGTCAGAGGATTTGCATCTCGTTGGGCTGCAGCTGGAACGCCACGCCACCATGAATTATGTATGTCGCTGACGGCAACTGTGCATAACCAATCTTGTCGAGGCACCTGTAATATAGCATGCCCCTTGACCTCAGGCTGTTAGCAGCACCATAAACAAAGGATGCTTTTTTTCCCTTTCGCAGTTAAGGTAGTCCCCGGAGTGAGATATGTTCAGGCATTTACTCGGATTTCCATTTACTTCCGTTAGATTCTTACGTGTTGCATTAAGATTCAAAAGTCCAAAGAGTTGTGTAAATATGTGGAGATTATGCGGCTGAACAAATGTATTGCATTGCATTGGCCAAAAATTGTTATTGTTTATTTTTTGCAATATTCCAAAATCCAATGGAAAGATCCCATTGATTTTGTTGAGGAAGCCCTTTTAATAATGATGTCATCCCTGCACCACTAGACTATTAAACTATATAAATATACAATAGTAAAAAAACACAATGATGGAGAAATAATCATTCTAAATACATAGGTTGAAAATGTATACAATTAATAAAACTATATTATATTTATTATTATTATGTATTCCCATAGTGAAACACCTTACTCTGTTATCAAAGAACAAAGGTTATGTTAAGTAAACCAAAGTTTAATCCACTCTTAATCCTGTTATATTTTAAGAATGTTGCTTGTTTTTTTAATTCGTTTTTCAGAGCAAGATAGCTAAGCATTTTCTTTATAAAAATGTGACTCTTTTTAAATTAGAACAACTAGGGATTAACCGTACTAACCCTGCCGCTTGTTGGACACACAGGGAAATACCATAGGTTACGTAAATATGATCGAAATAACAAAACACTTATTTTCCAACTTCTCTTAGGGTAATAATGTCATAAAATATGAGAACAGATATTTGAGGCTTTGTTTGAAAATTGCCTAAAAACTGTGAGTGTAAAAAGAACAAAAACGACGACATTCAGTAGAGATGACGGTTGCGGTCCTTCAATCCAATATGATAAGCTGACACGAAGGTAATGCTCTGTAGATCTAGGTGATAATTCCCTCTGGGTTCATCACTACAAATGACCCCTTTCACATTACATACAGTTGTGTGATTCATTGTTAATAAAGAATATTCATTAGTGCAGCTTTAGCATTTTTAATATGGTGCCGCCAAATGAAAGTGCAGCTTCAAAATACCAAGGGACAAACACTAAGGAGCCATGGTGTGTGTCATTTTGAGTGTATAGGCCATTTGTGTGCACACAGGCTTGATTGATTTACAGATACAACAATTCAATCTCTCTCCCAGAATAACATGTACTGCCGTGTCAACCAATGTTCACTAAACATTGTTAGATTTAACTGACTTTCTACTGTAAATGGTGTAAATGTAATCAACATTACGACAAAGCGGAATGAAGAAGTGCCAGAAGCAGAAGTTACAAATATCCTGGCTTGCACGATAAAGAACCATTTGCTCAAGAGTCCTCAAATGTCTTTGGTAAACAAGAGAATAGCCAAATCATGTAGAAGTAGAAAAACAGACGGGGGAGTGACTGCTGTCCTAAAGGAGTGGGAAGGGCAGTCCACTGTCGGGGAGCACAGAAGGAGATGAGTCATGCCCAGATGGAGCGATGACCAGGGTGCCACAGGGAGGGGGGCGCGGAGCAGAATTTCAGGAAAGATTAACCCGCGGTGTCTCAGAAGAATTGTCGGGGTTAAGAAGGTGCTTACTGTAAAACTGATGGGACTGGAGTGTGACTAGAGAGACAATTATCTAGTTCTTGTACTAGGATCTGAACAAGTTTCCCAGAGAGGAGGATAATCACATGGAGGGTAAAGCTATAGTACTGGTTTAAGGTTGGGCCATCGAACAAGGGCATGGTCCATCGCGATAACAGAAACTTTACCAATGGTACTCACATGTTGCAAATACTATTGAACGTGAACACAACATGTGTCAATCCCAAAACAATTACAGTGATCGGTTTGGATAGTGTCATTGCCTATTTCTCCTGACAGAATGTTTCCAAAGGAGTGTGTTGGCTACACAAAGCGCTACTGCTACTAATTACATTTACAGTCTAGGGAAGGCATTTCTTTCTAGCGAAATAACGTTTTTCACCAGTTGTTTTGTCCAAATCTTGGATAGAACTCAAAACAAAAGTCTGCCTTATGTTATGCTCCAACGCTGCTCTGGTCTTACATTTACATACTCTATTTTACAGTCTTGTTTTCTGTATTACTTATATTTTAAGAAAAAGGATTAGCACGTGCAATTTTTGTTATTATAGAAAAAACATATATTGGGATCCCCGAATCAAATAACTACCTGACAAACGAATAAACAAATAGTAAAAAATGTGGGTCCATCCTAACTTTTGTTAAATTCAAGCCCTGAACATGGAAAAGCTCCCTGTATTCTGCAGTTTCACAAAGTTGTGGTGTCTGCCATTTTAGGCACGTTTCATCGCTGGCCCACGTAGGCTTTCAGATAAACTCGATGTATCTCTATGCCTTCCAGGAGCTCAATCTTCACGTCTTCCCATACTGCTTTGCCGCCACTACGGTCCCTCCCGTATGGTACTCAAACAACTTTATTATCAATCCTGAATTTGAACACCATGATCGTAACAGTTTGCTTAGTTAAAATTATAGAACCTTTATCGTGGTATTATAAACCCACCATTGTTGGTATCATCATCCATTGCGATATTTCCCTGTGGACATCGTCATATGCCAATCGGTCACCAAACCCTTGTTTATCCTTCAGTTAATGTTGTGTTAACTGCCTAAATGGCACGACACATTAATGCAAAGCCTGATGAGAGGCACTCATAAGCTATCGGGTCACCTTGCAACCTGCCATACAGTCTCATTTACGCGCCTCAGGAGGGGCAGAGAAGTGAGAGTCTCTTGTCAGTGATCAAATGAGGATCATAAAAACTCTGATGATGCTGATAATGATGAGGGTCTCTCAGATGTTGAGCGGTGGGGACTGGGAAGGCTATGGCATGTGCTTTGCATCACTTTCTTTCCCTGCACATTATTCACCTTGTGCTATTTGGATGGGGAAGCTGTCACTCTGGGATTATGTTGAGGATTTATCACACTGCGTAGCCAGACAACCAGCTGCCTATTCTTCTAGTTTCCCCCAGCACCAATCACCTCATACCAGTCCTGTGAGCATGACTCACCAAAGGTACTTCATGTCATTTAGGGTAACGATGAGGCTGCAACTAACGAGTAATAACATATATACATTTAGTCGATAACATTAGGATTCCAAGTCCAAAACCCATAGATATTTTAAAATGATAATGAAATAAATAAAAACTCTTGCACCAAGCCTATTTCTCAAACACATCCATTGATAGCAACTTGAAACCAATTGATATTCAGTCTAATATTATGGTTTGATTTGGTTTGAAGTGCTCTCAACTACTAAAGGTCTGAAATGACGGACATGTCTTCTTACTGTGTTTCAATCAAAGAATATAGTTTCATCAGGCAGGAAACCTTTTCTTTTTACCTCTGGTTGTGTGTGATGTTTAACAATCAGATAAAGTATGCCATAACTCCTGCGTATGAGAGCTGCTATCCTGGTGTTACAGGAAGACATAGGGCAATCATAAATATAGATTGCCTGTTGATCTTACGTTTAAATAAAAGATGTACAGTATGATGTCTATGTCTTTTCAACCTCATGCAGGGGACACGAAGTGAACAGCAGACTTTTACATTGAAGTTTACATCAAACCTTTCGGGACTGAGGATTTAGACAAAGACTGTGTTGGTGTGTGTCGGAACAGGGTGAAGGATGACTCAAGGTTTTTTTTCTCTACTGCTCTAATGCAGTGTTCTTTACACTTTTTCTTCTGCAAAAAGTAGCCTGCTATTACTGTTGTGGTTTAGAAATCTGAGGGCTTGTGTTCAGCCCGCACTAATGTTTTCCTCTTTTGTCGACTGTAAAAAAAAACATAGTAGACAAACCCTAACCCCCCCTAACCCGTGGTGACGTGTTTTTGTAGACCAGCTTGGAAGTAAGCTCCGCAAGGGCGCTCTCTACAAAAATGGTACGTTCCCATTCGATCTTTGGTTTAAGCAGAAAATAAGCTCTGTTGGAAACAATCGGTTTACTTTTATGATTTTTGAAGCGTAAATGCAATCACCAGAAACAAAAAGCTAACGTAAGGCTATCAACAAACTAGTTCACGGTCATATGGTTGCATGTCGCCAACGCTAAGCTAAAGGTGGCTAATGTTTGACGTGATGACATTTTGTGATCTCCTTTAGTTTAATGATGTAGACCAAAACAACATTTAATCTCGAAAGCTTCTGTTCACCACAGACCTAATTTAAGATATCTTACTAAAAACAGGGTCACTGTTTACTTCGATTCAAGATAATCGGAAGCGGTAAAATGGTAACTCATTTCTGTTTTTAGGAGTCATTCCTGTACTACCTCTATGTTGTTGGTTTCAGCTGGGTCCCCACACAGGATAACAATTTGACATATTTTTACTCAGAACGGGGGGACGTGTTACATCAGACCTCACAAGGCTTTTGATTTGTATCCTGTGGCTAACAGTGACTTTCAGCGCAGGGTCAGTGGCTGCAGTGCAAAGTCAAAGAACTGAATTAAAAAAATGTATTCTACAATACATCCAGGGAATTGTATTATCTCAAGATATGTGGATGGTGACATACTGTATCTTGTTGTTTTTCATTTTCGGTACAACAAATATTTAATCTGAATTAAATGATCATGTTTTAATACCACTTTTGATACTCACGGTGAGTTTTTTCAGGGTGAAAATGCTAAACAGTAGGTTTTAGGTTTAAAACAATTTTTCTCTTTATTTATTTCAATCCTAAACTCTCTTGCTTCAAATTATTTTAAAAAGGCAACAGGTTCTCAGAATATTACAGAAACCCCATATAATTGATATTTTTTAATATCCTTAGTTTTCTTTCTTACGTCTTTAATTATGTTTTAAATATTATATCTATTTTATTTTCAACCATATATTTATAATAATTTTTTATCCATAATTGCAATGTTTTATTTTCAACCATTAATAATGATTGGATGCTAAATACATTTGATAAAAAATGGTAGACAAAAAGAGCATCATCATGTATTTAGCCTTTTCTGTCTTGTCTTTCTGTGTGAGTGCGATGGTCTATTGCCAAACGACAGTCCTCTGGGTTATTTGGATGAAAGTGTTATTGGTTACAGCTCTTACGTTTCGTCCTCGATGTACTTGAGCAATGTGAGGGCCTTCCTGTGGAGCAGCAGCAGGAACTGGGCCAGATAGGTGCTCCGCAGGGACAGGCCCGGCTTCAGCATGAACACCTGGGGACGACACAGGATGTCAATTAGTAGTCCGGCCTACTGCTCGCTGTAAAAGGCTGGAATAATGCACTCCGGCTCCTTTGTGCTAACCTTGGGAGAGAAACATGTTGCTGTTGTCGTGAGACAAACTTGTAAACCCAAACTCTGGGAGCAGAGTGGTGGGAGCATCCCAATCAAGGGTTTGATACAAAGCCTGGTCAGTGTTCAATTGCACTGCACCCCAGACAAAATATCAATACAATGTTACAAATGGGTATAACATGGATGTGTGGATGTATCATTGGTGTTTCGTCGTTGTCACATGGGTGCAATATGTGGGTGTAATGTGGGTGTAAAGTGAGTAAATCGTGGGTGTTACATGGTTGTAACATGGATGGGATGTCGATGTAACATGGGTGTGACGTTTGTGTTACTTGGGTGTGACATGGATTTAACAAGGGTGTAACATGGATGAAATGTTGGTGTGACGTGGGTGTAAGATAGGTGTTATAACGTGGTTGTATCATCAGTCTAGAATGGGCGTATCATTGGCGTAACATAGATGTAATATAGGTGTATCATGGGTGTAACATATAAGTAATATGGTTGAATTATTGGTCTAATATGAGTGTAGCATAGGTGAAACTTGGGTGTATCATGGGCTGCACATTGGTGTAATATGGGCATAACGTGTACAATTTATCTTGGGAGATACAGAGTGTACATTTGAAAATTAGAAAATAGCAATTAATCACTTTTTCCATGATACACTCTCGCTCCATTGTGCTAACCTTGAGAGAGAAACATATTGCTGTTGTCATGAGGAAAAAATGGTAACCCCCACTCTGGGAGCACTTTCACAGGAACAGATGATGGGTTTGGACCCTTGGGAATACATTTGACTGTTTTTGTGTCTATGAGCTCTAGGGACTGTATCAGTGAGGTGTCATTCAAGTGTGTGTTGCTGCCTGATAAAAATCCAGGTCTGTGTTAAGAAGCACTGTACTGCAGAATAAGTAAAAATGGATCAGACACTTTTTTTGTCTTAGTGACACTGTTCTTTTTTTGCTCTTTCAGATACATACCTCTCACAGAACTCAGCAGGAATACAGAACAAAGCAATGTATATATTCCTTACAAACAGATTCATATTGGTGGTTAAAAAAAAAAGGGTATGTCTGCTATTTCATTTAAAATGTAAATAGTGCTTTTTATCCAGTGCTTTACCATTTCTCAAATTTTCACTCTAAATGATAATAATGGGAATAATAAAAGTTTGCTGAAATGTTGTATTTGATGTCATTATTTCTTTCAATATTCTGAAGGCTTTACTAATTCCTTTTTATTTCTCTCTTTATGTTGGGATTGTTTTTTATTAAATACAAAATGATATAAAAATATATAATACAATATAAATAAAAAATATTCTTACCTCGTCTATAAACGACTTCACCAAAGTGTCTTTATGCATGACGTCTTGAAATATATTCCTTGGGGAAAAATACGTATTGTGGTTAAAATATGAAATAGCATATTTTTGGGTAACAGTGTTAAAAGGTGCAAATATAACACTGTATTCAAAATGCAGAAAATGCAGTGTGTGTGTGTGTGTGTGTGTGTGGCTCACAGGTCAGGCGTGAAGGTCTCGTCGGTGTGAATGACTGTTTCGGGGGGGATGTCGTCCTCACTGTCCGTCTTCCAGAGCGCGCTGAGCTCGGAGCGCATGTAGCGCCGCTGGTTGTATGTGTGCTCGTGGCACGGCGGCATCTGCTTCACCGTGTTGATGTCCACGTCGATGTGCGTGGTGGGATACGGGGAGTAGAGCACCTGGCGGAAGGGCAGGACGAAGCTGCCCGTGGAGTCCTGGGGATAAAACATTAAAGAAGGGGGGAAACCCAGTCATTTAGCTTTCATCCAGAGCGACTTATAGACACTACAACACCGTAGACCTATGTGAGCAATTTGGGGTTAAGTATCTTTCCCAAGTATCTTGTGTGTGTGTGTGTGTGTGTGTGTGTGTGTGTGTGTGTGTGTGTGTGTGTGTGTGTGTGTGTGTGTGTGTGTGTGTGTGTGTGTGAGAGACAATGGGAGACAGGAAAGGAGAAAGGAACTAGATCAGGGGTCGGCAACCTTTTTGATATGAAGTGCCATTCTAAAAAAAAATGTTTATCAGCGTGCCGACGATCGTGAATTATCAACGGGGGGGTGGGGGGGGGGTGTTGAAGAGCTCGACGAAAACACTCGTGAAAAGTGATGTTTAAAACTCAGTTAATGGGGCTCATTCACTGGCGCTTCCACAAACAACAACCAACATAATTGTTACATTCAAATGAAGTAGCCTACATTATTCAAGTTTACATTAACTTTGGATAATAACACGGGAGAAATGAGCGGGAGCGCTCTCTTTTCCTCTCTCCCCCTCTCTCTCTCTCTCTGTCCTGACAGCCTGCCAGTATCTCAAGCAGCTCACTGATCCAGTAATGAGTGACAGTGAAGAATAAATATATTTATAACTAGTTCCAGAGGTAGATCAAATAGCTAAGTGTGTTAGGTCTAACTCTTGTGTGTTCTGCTCCGCTCACCGGTCCGTCACAGCGGGTGGAGCTGCAGGATTTCTGCTTCACACACGCTGCATACCGCTATTTTATTGTCTTTTTCGGACACCTTAAAATACTGCCAGACTGGTGAAGCGATTTTGGCGAGCTTGTTTTGCCGCACACAGAGAAAAGTGTCATGTATGTTACGTCTCGCAATCGGCCTTTTTGAGTGGGGCTGCGTTGCGTGCATGGCTTCCTTCTGCAGGTAACGGGGAGACGCGCTCTGGCGGCGGTCTCGTTCAGGATCCGAAAATAAAATTAATATTTTGTACACTTATTCCACTTATTCCTAGTGTGCCACTGGTTACGGTGCCGCGTGCCACCAACGGCACGCGTGCCAGGGGTTGCCGACCCCTGAACTAGATTATCTGAAAGATTACTTATTTTTGTTTAAACCAACAGTGTGGGGGCACCTGCCAGATACATAGTCACAGGGACTGACCATAAAACAGGAAAGGGATATAAAAGAAGGGGGAGGGTCTGGAGGGGGAGGTGTTTTGACTCTGGGCCCTAGGGTGGGGGAAAGGAAGAGGTAGATGATTCATTTGAAAGATCTGACTTGATTGTTGTGATGGTTGAAGGAAGAGACACGGGCGAGGAAGAAGCAGAAAAATAACTTGTTTGTAAAAAGGACAGCACGTCTTTTTTTCTCAAATGTATGTCAGTTTCAAGAAAGATGAGAGGTTTTATGCATGACGTGCTAAATATTAAAGTTATCAAAACTGCATTGTTTCACCGAAACAGTGTTAAAATCACAAACTTTCAATTTAGAGTTTGATTCTTTAAGAAACTCAATTCATTACAAATTAATTCATATTTTACCAAGTTGTAAAGTTTTGCATCCATTAAAGTGTAACTATAAGTATCTTTGTAGGAGAAAAAAATCCTTTAAGTTATTTCCAGAAAACTGCGTTGTTTCACCGAAACAGTGTTAAAATCAAAGTTTCAAAGTCACATTCTTAAAGAAAATCTGTTCAGAAAAAGTACTTAACTTTCTACCAGTTGTAAAGTTGTCATACATAAAACTGTATCCAAAAGTAAGAGAAAGACAACGAGAGAAAAATAGCTAAATCTGCCTAGTGTCAGTAAAAAAAAAAGTGTTAAAATCACAAACTTGCCTTTTAGAGTCACAGTCTTTAAGAAAATACATTTGTTACAAAGTAATTGACAATCTACCAGTTGTAAAATGTTCCTACATAAAAGTGTATCAAAAAAGTATCTTGGTAGCAGATAATGACTAAAATATGTAAGGTTATCAGAAAAAAAACCTACATTGTTTAAATAAAAAAAAAAACGGCCATTAAAAGAAACCCGATTCCTTACAAAGTACTTCCTATTCTACCAGTTGTTAAGTGTTGCATACATCAAAGTATATCTAAAAGTATCTTAGTAACACAAGAAAATAGAAAAAAGCATTGATGTTAACACTGAAATAGCGTTAAAATCAAAGTGCCTTTAAAGAAAATCTATTCAGACAAAGTATTGTATTTTCTAGTTTTTAAGGTTTTGCATACATAAAAGTGTATCTTACAGTTCCTCTGTGAGAGAATTACACACAAATCTGCCGAGTGTCAGTACAAAAAAAAGTGTTAAAAATCACAAACTTGCCTTTTACAGTCACAGTCTTTAAGAAAATAAATGTGTTACAAAGTGATCAAAATAGTCACATTCTTAAATAACATCTATTTAGACAAAGTATTTCATTTTTCTAGTTTGAACTTTTTGCATACATAAATGTGTATCTTACATTTCCTTTGTGAGAGAATTACGCACAAATCTGTCATCTGTCATATATATGTTGCACTGTTGGAGGAGCCTGTGACCTACGTTTTTCATTGACATATCTACACTGTAGCTAATGGGCAGGTTACAATAAAGGCTTGAAACTTGAAACTTGAAATTATCAAAACTGCATTGTCTCACTGAAACAGCCCTAAAAATCACAAACTGCCTTTAAAAGAAACCCAATTTCTTACTAAGTACTTCATATTCTACCAAGAAACCGAATTCCTTACAAAGTACTTCATATTCTACCAGTTGTAAAGTGTTGCACACTTCAACGTGTATCTAAAAGTATCTTAGTAACACAAACAAAAGCAAAAAAGCATTAATGTTAACCAAACTGGATTGTCTTACTAAAATCACAAAAGTGCCTTTAAGAATCACAGTCTTAAAGAAAATCTATTTAGACAAAGTATTTAATTTTTCCAGTTTTAACTTTTTGCATACATAAAAGTGTGTCTTACAGTACCTTGGTGAGAGAAAAAAGCAAAATCTGTTTTATTTGTTCTATGTCCTCTATATATATATATATATATATATATATATATATATATGTTGCACTGTTGGAGGAGCCTGTGACCTATGTTTTTCATTGCCATATCGACACTGTAGCTAATGTGCAGATGACAATAAAAGCCTTGAAACTTGAACTTGTCTCACTGAACCAGCCCTAAAAATCACAAACTGCCTATAAAGAAACCCAATTCCTTACAAAGTACTTAATATTCTACCAGTTGTAAAAGTGTTGCACACTTCAAAGTGTATCTAAAAGTATCTTAGTAACACAAATAAATCAAAAAGCATAATGTTAACAAAAGCCTCAAATGGCTGACTCCTGAACTCCGTAATGTCCCCCTAACATGGCACTTCGACTATTTACATCATCCAAGGAAACACACCAGTAAATACACCTCTCTTTGTCCGCTCTTCAAGCCTCAAAGGGCGGACTCCTGAACTCCGTAATGTCCCCCTAACATGGCACTTAGACTATTTACATCATCCAAGGAAACACACCAGTAAATACACCTCTCTTTGTCCGCTCTTCAAGTCCCAAAGGGCGGACTCATGAGCTCCGTAATGTCCCCCTAACATGGCACTTAGACTATTTTCATCATCCAGGGATCAAGACCAGTAAATACACCTCTCTTTGTCCGCTCTTCAAGCCTCAAAGGGCGGACTCCTGAACTCCGTAATGTCCCCCTAACATGGCACTTCGACTATTTACATCATCCAAGGAAACACACCAGTAAATACACCTCTCTTTGTTCGCTCTTCAAGTCCCAAAGGGCGGACTCATGAGCTCCGTAATGTCCCCCTAACATGGCACTTAGACTATTTTCATCATCCAGGGATCAAGACTAGTAAATACACTTCTCTTTGTCCGCTCTTTAAGTCTCAAAGGGCGGACTCATGAGCTCCGTAATGTCCCCCTAACACGGAGCTCGCTTTAAGGGTGCCGTGTCGTGCCCGTTTTTGGTTGCGCTTCCACTAGGCCTAGTTCCGGCCCGGCCCGGCCCGGGGCCACTTTTTCACGTCTTTTCTGGCCCGAGAAAATTGTGGTTCTATCGAGGCCAACAAACAGGGCTGAGTCGGGCTGAGTATGCTAAACTAGAGAGAGGAGCGCTGGCAACAGGGCTACAACTACAACAAGATGGACATATTTGACCGTGATTTAATTGTAATACACGTTTCAAAATGATGCTGAAGTAACAACATACTGATACCGGTTAGTAAAAACCATGAATTAATGCTTTGTCAAGTCTGCAGACAGACGGCAGGCGAAAAACCTTTTAAAATACGTGTTTTTCTAGATGGAGATTGGCTAAGCTAACGCAGTATATGCTCCGACCGTCCACACTCACAACAACGGCCTATACAGACATAAATAAAGCAGCGACTGTATTCACCATGACACAGGCAGTCTGTGGTGTGTACTTGTTTAACTTTTGTCGAGTTTCTAAACATATATAAGGAGCTGTGAGCTCTGAGTGCTAACAGCTAACGGCTGTGTTGTGTTTCTGGAGTTCTCATTGAAGATGACGTCACGGCTCCGCTTACACTGCGTTACTATAGTAACTACCCCAGTTCCTAAACTGTAATGGAAGCGCAGCATGAAGTGAGTCGGCCCTGTTAAGGCCAAGCCGTACCGAGCATGGCCGAGGCCGACCGTGTAGTGGAAATGTGCCATTAGACTATTTTCATCATCCAGGGATCAAGACCAGTAAATACACCTCTCTTTGTCCGCTCCAAGAGCCTCAAAGGGCAGACTCCTGAGCTCCGTGATGTCCCCCTAACATGGCACTTAGACTATTTACATCATCCAGGGAAACACACCATTAAATACACCTCTCTTTGTCCGCTCCAAGAGCCTTAAATGGCGGACTCATGAGCTCTGTAATGTCCCCCTAACATGGCACTTATGTCGCGTTTCCACTACACGGCCTCGCTCGGCCCCGCTCGGTATGGCTGGGCCTCGTTAGGACTGGCTCACTTTATGGCGCATTTCCATTACAGTTTAGGAACTGGGGCAGTATCTATAGTAACGCAGTGTAGGCGGAGCCGTGACGTGATCTTCAGAGGACCCCAGAAAAACAACACAGCCGTTAGCTGTTAGCACTCAGAGCTCACAGCTCCTCATATATGTTCAGAAACTAGACAAAACTTAAACAAGTACAAACCACAGACTGCCTGTGTCATGGTGAATACAGTCGCTGCTTTATTTATGTCTGTATAGGCCGTTGTTGTGAGTGTGGACGGTCGGGGCATATACTGCGTTAGCTTAGCCAATCTCCATTTAGAAAACAAGCATTTTAAAAGGTTTTTCCCCTGCCGTCTGTCTGCAGACTTGACAAAGCATTAATTCATGGTTTTTACTAACCGGTATCAGTATGTTGTTACTTCGGCATCATTTTGAAACGTGTATTACAATTAAATCACGGTCAAATATGTCCATCTTGTTGTAGTTGTTGCCCCCTTGCCAGCGACGCTCTCTCTAGTTTAGCATACTCAGCCCGACTCAGCCTCGTTGCCTCTGGCCCTGGCCCCACGATTTTATGAGGCCAGAAAAACTGTGAATTAGGACCCGCCGGCCGGTACTAGGCCAAGTGGAAACGCAACCAAAGACGGGCCGCTGACGTCACAGCCCTCTTAAACCGGGCTGCGGGCTGTAGTGGAAACGCGCCATTAGACTATTTCCATCATCCAGGGAAACACAACTTCAAAGGGGCTTCCTTATAGTTAATAAAGTAATTAAACAATACAAATGTCATATAACCTTATATTACCACAAAAGAGTCAATAAGTCATATTAACCCACTATTATAGAACATTACCTTATAGAGGGCATTACAACCACAACAGGTGACTGAAACAAGTCATACTATCATCATTAACTATATCTGGTTTTATCATTGACAATAATGACCTACTAAGGACACTATAACAGGTTTCACATCAAAGGGGCAGTAAAGTCTTATCACCCCACTATTGAGCAACATCCTTTATGAGGGGGCAATAAAACAATAAACATACAAGTCATAAAAGATAAAAGGGTCAAAGGTCAGATATGTAAAGTCTTATCACACCCCCTATTGTGCAACATCCTTTATGAGGGGGCAATAAAACAATGTACAAACAAGTCAAAAAAGATGAAAGGGTCAAAGGTCAGGGATGTCAGAGTGACAGGTGCCACATCAAAGGGATTTGGAGGCGGGACTAAGGTTTATGAGGGTCATAAATCACTCTCTTATCAGGTACTTAATCTCATTCTGACACATAGTACTGTCTCATAACTAGGGTTGGGAACCGAAACTCGGTTCCAGATGAGAACCGATAAGAAAATGCCGGGTACCGGGTACCCATACAAAATACACAATTTCGGTTCTGCTTAACGGTTCCTAAACGCGGTAGACCCTGTATTCCACTGGGTCCGTCTGCGCCGCGGTGACCCGGTGGAATACAGAGTAAGGGCGGACTGGCCATCTGTGTGTTCTGGAGAATCACATAACGGCCGGTCGTCAGCGGGTCGGTTCGCTGACGACCGGCACCGCCCTTCATTTTTTAAACGGCAT
Source organism: Trematomus bernacchii (assembly GCF_902827165.1). Taxonomy (NCBI): domain Eukaryota; kingdom Metazoa; phylum Chordata; class Actinopteri; order Perciformes; family Nototheniidae; genus Trematomus; species Trematomus bernacchii. The sequence continues at coordinate 3,003,725 of NW_022987656.1, forward strand.
CATGTAAAAATAAAGCACAGCTATTGTGCAATACATTTGTATTGCATGTATATTTTTTATTTGTAAAAATGTCAGTTAAAGATTAAAAGAATAAAGATATTTTTGTTATCTAAACGTTTGACCTCTTTCTTTTACAATTTTGGAATCGAAAGAATAAGAACCGGAATCGTTAAGCAGAACCGGAATCGGAATCGATACATTTCAAACGATACCCATCCCTACTCATAACTACTAATGAGTCCTAATGCTGCGTTCACACCGGACGCGATGCGAATATTCGCTTCGCTCTAATCGCTCCTATCGCATCGCTCTAAACGCTCGAGTTTCACCGCGGCTGCCAGCTGTGTTTACTCGCATCATTCAAACAAGACGCGCTGGCTCGGGAGCTACAACTACAACAACATGAACATATTTGACCGTGATTACATTGTAATACACGTTTCTAAATGATACCGACAACAACATACTGATACCGGTTAGTAAAAACCATGAATTAATGCTTGACAAGTCTGCAGACAATTCGCGCCGCGTCCACCGCTTCATGCGCGCCGTCGGAGCGAATTCGCGTCTGTCCGCGTCTCTGCATTGACTTTACATGTAATCGCGCCGCCCCCAAACATCGCATCGCGTCCGGTGTGAACGCAGCATTACACCCGCAAATTAGTTAGCATTTTACAACTTCCAGGCTCTGTGGTTTTGAAATCAATGTTTTTTTGAATGACTTTTGGTTAGATGCCTGACATGCTGTAAGTGGTTAATAAAAAAATAAAATATATATTTATATATATATATATATACAAGATTTCGAGATTTTTGCCATGATCTTTAAACAAGTCAACGTTTGAACATGTTTAAAAGCTCTAGGTCAATAAATATGACACATCTTTAAAGAGTCCATGTTGTTGACACACGTTGACTTAAAGCTCATGAAGACAACACAATTGGAAGAACCACTTTCCAACTTGAAAAATGGGACCATACAAGGAGCATGTGCATGCACCATAGGCCTCTGTGGTTGTCTGCACTCCCCAATTGACGTTATAGTTATTTTATGCGATTTCTGAGAAAAGGTTTTTATTATTCTGCTTAGCGTGTGGGAAGTCTGTTCTCTCAACCACATTCTGTCCCAATTTAAAGAGCACACAGCACAGAGCACACTTTGCTTCGAGGAAACAACAACAATAGAAAGCATCTCGCTCACAAAAAGAGAAATGATTTATTAGAAATTCTGACCTGCATATACACAGGGTAGATCCATCACAACATCTTATATCTATGTCATATATGCACAGAGAAGCTCTAATAAATAAATTCAATTTTTTGCGAGCTAGAAACTTCCAATTTCCTTTTTTGTTGTTTCTCCCAGAGCCAGTTTCTCTCGTTCCCTGCTGATCTTTATGTAGAAATCCATGAGGTGATCCTGCAGGAGCTCCACAACACAGCCGACGTGCACAACACTGACTCTTTATGACTGAACTAACAAGCACCTGCAGCTTTCCTGCTGCCACTTGTCCTGGTTTTATTCTGCTCGTGTTGAGCTACCTGCCTGTGTAACACTCAGCCCTCTTGGCTCACAAAACAGCAGTAAATAATATGGAAACTTCTCTCCTTTTCTGATGTTCAGAATACTCCTTAGGTCTGCACTTGACCCGAAAGATTTTGTAATGAAGGAGACATTATGTGAGTAGAATAACAGTTATATGGGTATCATGTAGGTGTAAAAACGGTGTAATATGGGAGTGACATGGGTTTAATAGTGTAACGATGCAATATGGGTGCAACATTGGTAAATAACTGTAATAATGCAATATGGATGTTATATGGGTTGAACATGGGCGTAACATGGGCATAATATAAGTGTAATAACACTGTAATAACAATGTTATACGAGTGTAAAATACATGTAATATTGGTGTATTAATAGTGAAACAACAATTTAACAACAATCTAATAGGGGTGTTTTATGGCTGTGGAAAAGGGATAGGAGTAATAACGGTGTCATAACAATGTAATATGTATGTGATATTAGTGTAATATGGATGTAATATGGATGTAACATGGGTGTATCATGGGTATATCATACATTTAACATGTCTGTAATATGAGTTTAATATTTTCAAAATTGTATACATTCAATGGGCAATGTATCTCTGGAAATACACATTGTAATTTGGAAAATTAAGTTCATTTTTTGAAAAAAACTAAACGTGAATTTTAGCCTAGATACATTAGAAAATAGCAAATAATTAATTTTCCATATTATTTATATGTGCTTGCCCCTTAAGAGTTCAGAAAAACATGTAGTTATGCAATAGACAAAATGTTAATTTGCACATTGTATTTCAATGATAATACAAAAAGCTGCGTGCATGAAAAACATCTGAATCTCATGCAGTGCACTAATAAAAATATCCCATTGCAACAAGTCGGAAAGAGAAATTAGGTCAGGACAACAGACTGGGCAACATCAAACAGGCAGGCAGAACAGAACAATGAGCAGGCTCTAATTCAGATCACATTGTGCTGTATAATGAGAGTGAGGTGGTAGCTACCTTGAGCAGACCCTGAACAAAAAGGCCTGTGTCATATTTGAAAGAAGAGTCAGCCTTGCAGAGGCGGGAGCACTTCCTCTCTGCTGGGGTGAGGAAGAGGCAGAGAGTCCGCACAATCTGCAAAAATTAAAGCAAGATTAAAATACTCAAGTAAAGTACAAGTACCTCAAAATTGTAATTAAGTACAGTACTTCAGTAAATGTACTCCACTACATTACACCACTGGTGTTAGGTTTCACTTTCTAAAACATAGATAGAAATAAAAAGCCCATTTGTTTCCTCCTTGATTTTTCTGGTTGTTCTGCACAATTATTCAAGAAGCTTCATCAGCACAAAATGTACTGAAGCAGCCCGATTTTAGCTAAAGACCCCAACTGACATTAAGCTTGAGGCTAGGTAATAATATAATAAATAATTGAGGAAAGTCTTGATTTAATTGGTACTCAGTTCGGGCCTGGGGTCAATAAAAACCTACAAATTAAGGCTGGGTAGCCCTTTGATATTCATTGGACAAACTCTTAGTGGCTCTTTTCTTCTAAAAGATATCTTAAACAAACACCTTATGGTGTGCAATATCAGTTTTCCTTCTCGGTTAGCATGTCCCACTTTTATCCGTTTGATTCCAATATCTGCCCATATGGAGCAGCTTCCAGTATATGCTTTCTCATATAACTTTTATAATTTTGTAAACAGTTGCTGCAGTAGCGGAGCTGCAAAAGCCCAGACGGAGAATCAAAACATCAAATCAAGCAGTAACAGAGACTGAGGGGCTCATTAAACTTTTAAAACCTCCTCCATTACATTTAAACTCATGTAGATACATTGCCGATTTGTATATGCGCAAATTCATTTACCTTATTTACTTTCTCCGGGTTGCTTCCGACTACTATTGAACAGCCGCAAGTCTGCAGATGAGAGCTGACGGCTCTAAAACACAGAGACAAAGACGTGCAAATTAGAGCCAATTAGTTAAATTAGCATGTCTGTAATCATTAATGACAGCTTTCAGTAATAATGATTGAGACGGAGGGATCTGAAAAACATTCACGCAGCTTTACATAGAGAAGGAATTAAGATTAATGCAACTGGCGCTGGGCCAGTGGAGATGGATTACTAGTTAATATCATTATGTTTACATGTCTCCTCATGTAGTTTGGCTCCTATTCTGGCCTTTTGAATATATTCTTAGGTATTAAATAGTCCTTTTTAAAAGGATAGTCAAGATGTTTTAAAGTGGGGAAACAGGCAGGAGTACAAGCATTGGAGAAGAGCAATGTTCTGTTCACGAAGGGGGCAACAGGGTTAGTTGGTTTGTGTGACTGGGTAGTGAAATAAAATTAAAATGTCAATGAATTCTGGTGACTGTTAAGAAAGTATAGATAAGGACTTCAGTTCCCCGTGGGAAACGGCTGTCTGACAGCAATGTAAGGTAGTCAAAATAGTCAAGCACTAAAACTGCTTTTAATTTATTTAGGTGTATAATACATTTAGCTGCTTCTCCGTCAAGGCGGGGCTTAAGAAAAACTTAAGTGTGCATGCTCTGTTGGCTCAACAATGTGGACGATTGCCGGTAGATCCAAGGAAGATCCAGCGGAGATCCAAGGAACATCCGGGTAAGATCCAAGGAACATCCAGGGAAGATCCAAGTAATATCCACAGAAGAGGATCCAAGGAAGATCCAAGGAATCCAAGGTATTTTTGTTCTCAAGATTAAGGCCATTTTGGCTTTATGTGCCACTGCGAAGAATTCCACTTAAAACATTCTAAATATCCCTTTAAGTCCTCGTTTGTTGGTCAAAATATAACTTTTGCCTGATTAGTTTACAATAAACCATACATTGCCCCACTCACACACCTAGTCTGTTTTTCTCTTATTAAGCATCTTCATCAGCTATAAAATCCTGAAGATGCAACTAACTCAATTCCAGTGTACAGATGATTTTTCATCACCACAGGATGCTGAGTTAATTCTGTTCCACTGTGAGCGATTGCCTGCAACGGACTTTCCGGTCTCTCAACCCTAACAGCGATTTAGCTTTCGCCCCTTCTCCGGAGGCAACTTCGGCTAAGTGGAGGGCTATTACTCATCATTGGAAGGTTGACGGGTGTTAAATGGACGATGTTCATCATCTGTCTCCATTTGCCTGAACCGGAGAGTGCTTACTTGTGGAGGAAATCCTCGTGGCAGCTGTCCCCGATGTCATCATCATTTAGCACCGTGTCTTTTATCTACTCAGTGGGACAGAAAGAAATGAGTCATTTTAAAAATTGGTCTCAACAAAGATGAAAGTGCTGATGGGGACATTTGCAGGCACAGCTATGAAAAATAAGATGCACAAGTGTGTAACAAAGCAGGAATCCACCAGAAAGATTCCAGGCAGTCTCTTTGTGCTGCTGCTTTTTCTGTCGCATTTGCATATCATAAGTGAGAAAATGTGTTGAATCGCACTGGGTGGTAATCTAGGCAGAGAACCTGGATCATTTAAACCTCTTGGAAATAGCAACTATTTGAACAAGAGTGTGTGTGTGTGTGTGTGTGTGTGTGTGTGTGTGTGTGTGTGTGTGTGTTGCTCACGTCTATATCTTCTGGCACATGGTGAGACTTCATAGAGGCCAACAGCTCCATGATAGGGATGATCTCCAAGCTCAGCACCGAGATGATGTTGTAGCCCTAAAGTTGAAGGAAAGTTGAAAAAGTTCAATCAAGCACAGCATAAATACCCATGTAAATTAACTGAGTGGATTGGATATATTCATTATTGGGAGGGAATTAAGAAAGTGTAAAAATGATGATAACCATTGACTTTCATACCATGGAAAGCTGTGATACTGTTCCAACCTAAGTTAACTTAAAACTGTTATTTTCGTGTTGCACTGAAATTCTTGATTAAATTAGAAAATATGGATTACAATTTAATTGACACAGGAATATTCAACAATAGGCTTTGCCATAGGGTCTATTTATTAATTAAATTACAAGAAAAAACATGCTATTTTATGATAGATCAGTATAGAGATATGAAATGACCTTTTTCAAAATAGAAGTCCCTGTCCACATTCAAGAGTATAGGCTTAAGAGTGTTGATAAAGCTTAAGGGCTTAGTTAGTTAGGGCTGGCCCAGGCTTCACATGAACATCCATTTGTTTTATTTTATAAATGTTATCACACATTATCATTATTGTCATCTGGGTTGTCTATGTTGTCATTTTAATGTTTTTTAATCTCTAATTTATGTTTTGTTGATTGTAAAGCCCTGTGAGACAAATGTATAATTTGTGATATTGGGCAATATGAAGAATTAAGAAGAAAAAAGATGCGTGCCAGATGTCAGGTTTTTCTGACTGGATGTACAATACCAACCTTTAGTACTTGACAGTTTTTGACACATAATGAGGCCAGTAATGAGTATCTTTCAGCAATGAGGACTAAGAATTCAAAATTCAAAACTTACTAAAATATGTAATATCTCAGGGTGTACAGTCTGACAAAGAGAAACTCAATTCAATATGTAAAGCTAACAAACGTTAGCAGAACTTGAGTAATGCATTAATAGACACAATGCTGGTGGACATTTAATCAAATTGATGAAGTTACAGCAGTGTGTGTATTTTCAGTGCGTGAAGTTATTTTCCATGCTCCCATTATTACCTCCTCACTAGCCTTCTCAGTAGGAGCTCTCAGAGCTAATTATCTCATTTAGTCCTCTGTGTTTGGAGACTACAACATTATTGTTCTGCCAATGTTGTTGCAATCCCAAATGGGAGAAACCGAGGTGATAGATGACTTCATACCCAGTTCAACTAAGAACTTTGGGATGGATCGGGTTTTAAAGTAGGTTTATGAAGGGTAATAATTTGCCTCATTAGTCAAGGGATAAGCAAGAGTACCTTCTGCATCCAAATGCGTCCCTTGCGGATAACGTGCTTTAGCCTCTCCACGCAGATGGTGTGCAGAGGAAGGTAGAAGGCCAGCTCTGTTTGAGGCAGGATAATGGACAAGGCACATGTGTTCTTATCCCCCTTCAGCTCGCCATCGAAGATAAGAGACACAATGATGACGCCCTTCTCCGCCAGGACAAAGAACTTCACGTCCACGGCGCCACACTCAGCGCTTCGCAGGATCTCCCCGTTTAGTGTATGATTGGCCAAAAATGTGACCTCTCCATCGCTGAGGAACATCAGCTGCTCTCCCTTTGGTGTCCAGATGTGGCGCACCCGTGGACCCAGGATGTTGTCCCAGTAGGCGAAGGTTGCCGCCAGCAGCGGGCATTCTCCCTCTACTGCTACCTCAGACTTAGCCACAGCTGGTGACTGGGGGGGACAGCCGGAGGACATGAGAGAGGGTTGGAAAGGTCCTCCCAAAGTCAGAGTGGATGATAATAAACCTACGGAGAAAAGTAAAAAAAATTTTTTTAATTTTGAATTTAATTAAAAACACAGCCTCTGATGTGACAAAAGGAATTGCAGAATGATAAATATTAAGCTAACATAATATATTGGGTTTGATCAGCCTAAGTCTTTAAGTGGAAATGAAAGTGATTTGTTTGGAATGTGTTGTAAGTCAGCTGATACTTTTCAGAAACAGAAACTACTTCTCTTTTTCTGACGTTGTCCTGTCTTGTTTGACAAATATATGCAAGAAAACACACACTAATAATAAAGCTAATAAATGTCATTCTTTATGGACATCTCTGTAATTCCACATTTATACACTTTATATTAAAAACATTCTCGCACTAGCAGCTGGAAACGTAAGGGATACGCCGATATCATACACACAGCATTACGGAACACAATAAATAAGGATTATAACATCTATTTGATTGATAAAAAATATGCCGAATTGACCAGGCACACTTCTGATAATAATGTATTTGTTACTAATTTGTTGCCAGGCAGCTATGTGTATCCACAGGAAGCAATACTGTTTAATATTGACCGTTTTTACAACAGAGTCTGGTGTCATTTAACGTAACACTCAAATGTACGTATTTTAATCTTACGTAACAATGTATGGGGTAGTTTAAAGCTAAATGGCAGTATCGGTAAATACAAAAGTAACCTCACTTTAGTGTTTAACCGGTTAATATTCTGTAGCAGGCACATTTTAACTCAATGTTGTGTAAGGCTAGCTAACTAGCCTTAGCCAAACTAGCACTGATAGAGTAGTAAAGGAATGACATCGCCATGACTTACTTTTTGGTGGTAATTCGTCACAAAGAAGCTTCCTATTAGAGGAATAATTCTATATGTTGCTGAAATGGCATCATAACAATTGTTCTGTATCCATAGTATGTAACTTGTAAATGATGAAGCTGCAGTGTTGTTGTGTTGAACACACTTCCTAGTACGTCAGTCCTACGTCACTCATTGTTGGAGATGCACAGCGTCCTCTAGTGCACGAGGCATGGCAGTGGAGTGAGTGGACTGTTAATGAATGATGTCATATTTATTTCAGTCGTCCATCTGCAGATAAATAACTTATTTTAATTCATTTAGATGAAGCCCGGTCATACGAATGGATTCATCCATGGGCAAAACTCTTTTTACTTGCCTTTTTATTTTATCCTTTGAGGACTTGTCTTGAGCCACCCTTATAATACCTAGTGCTTTTTTTCTGCTCTCTCCAATCAAACCACTGAAAATTGCAATCACGACATCTCCCATGAGGTCTTGGGTGAAGAACTCCTCCACTCAACACAGGAGTGTGCTATTTTCCTTGACGATATATTTGATATAATTTATACATTTACAGGAATACAAAAAAACAGTCCTTCTTTACCTAAAAGACAATTAGGAATTCCCTTCTGTGACACATCTTCAGAGAAGAGCATATTTAGGTAAGGCAAAGGCTGAAATGGCTCCTCAGAGTGAATACTCCAGCAAACAGCAAGCCTGCATTATGTGACACTAATAAACAGAGAGTAACCCTCCAAATAACTTTTGGTGGTGTCCAGTCATTTCAAATGCTTGTGGCATCCTCACAAAGACACTGCCCCTGGCTATGAACGAGTCCAGCACTGAGCCCTCTTTAGAAAGCACAGACCTTTTCACATATTAACTGTTGAGGGGATGAGGGGAGTAAATAAACCCAGTGAAAAAGAATCAAAGAGAACAGAAGAATGAAACAGAAAGAAATCACATTACACACAACACCATGGCACATAACATTAACCAATGAAAGATGTTACGTTATAAGCTTTCACTATTTATGCTAACCTAAGCTTACAAGGTGCTGCTTGTGAACATCAATGTATTGCCAGCCTAGCTTTTGACCTTCACCATCTTTGTTTTTTGGAACCAGGAGTGACACGAGACAAAGAAATCTCGCAAAGCCTAACATTCAACTAAAAATTGTAAGTGTAATTTTTAATGAAGAAGTAATACTTTGTCAAAGGGTTAAAGTCCTAAAAAGGAAAACAAGGGCAACACCCAAACCAGTAATCACTGTGGTAGCAACCTGTCGATTGAAAGCCACACCCTAAAGCACGCCAAGCTTTATTATCTATGTTGGGGAAATATCTTCCTAGGCCCATAACTTTGACCCAGTTTATCAGTTTGTACTGACCTCACTGAGCTCAGGCACCTACAGCCTTGGCTGCTGTGCTCAGTGTTTTGTCTCCCTGTTCCTGCCTGTTGGCGTCAGCTGATAGAGGTGTTATAGTGCATGCATTGCCTGTTTTATCTTGTTATGCAGCATGTTGATTATTCTCTCAGAACCAGCTAAATACATGGGTCTGGGGTAGAGATCTTCAGAATTGGTTTGGCATCTACTGTGTCAACTCGTGGCACACGACATGTCTTGTGAATTCTCCGGCCAAAGCTCCAAATAAACCATCAGTGTTTGCCATCAAAGTTCCTGCTCTCCTCATGTCTCTCTGATTCCTGTCTGCATTGCTTCAGAAGTTTCCATCACAATCTATTTTCATATCATAAACGTATTAGAATTTTTTTACCTAGGTGATAATTGAAGTAAAAAGTAGGGACATTTTCTTTTGATTTCTATACAATCTGACTTTTTTTTTGCAATCAGAAGAGTTGTGCTTTACAGGCTATTTGAATGAATGTAGGTTTTAGCCACTTCCACATTGGCTTTGCTTTTAAAAACTGGGTTGGCGCCTGCATGTAGCTTCATATCTGACAGACAGAGTGGTTCAAATCTACTCATCCAATTTTTGACCAGAAAGAGAACAAACAAACTATTCCTTTAAATAGTTTGTGTTACCATTCATGGGCATCACTTTGTTAGAAAAAGTGTGGGGGGGGGGGGGGGGGGGGACAACAACACTTTTTTCAGATTTAAAAAAACACTTTTAGCGCCCCTTGCAAACAATACATACATACTATACATACATATACATACATACATGCATACATACATACATATGCTTAAAAAGGTTTTTTGACAACTAGTGCAGTAACTATGCTACACTGATGCAAAGCCAGAGCAGCAATTGCTTTACTATTCTCTATTCAGTTATAACTGATATGTAACGTGTCACAGGCCAAATTGCACAACTTTAGTGACCAGATATACACCCAAAAAGTGTGAACAGTCCTTAAGATTGTGCAAATAAACCTCAAAGTCGGTTTATTCTCAAAGTGTAAAATTCTTTGTGTACTCTATTCTACTACTCAGAACATTTTCAACATTTTATCCTGATGGAAAGTGGTGGGGACAAAATTGGCCATTTCCAAAAGTGGTTGGGACATGTCCCCAGTGGCCCGCCTATGTTACCATTTATGGTTGGTAGTTATTGCCCAACTTTTTCTGGGTCCTATCAAAGTGTTTGCTTCATTGACTAGCCTATTACTGATTTTCTATGAGGCAGAACACAATGCTTTTCAATACAAGATACTTTTTCTTTCTTCAGAGCTCAGCTAAAGTGAACTTGTGTGTACGGTCAGATAGCAAGTCAGCTGAAAAAAGTTGGCTCCTTAATTTGGAGTTAACAGCCACTCCAAATTGTGTACCTGCTGGCCGCCCTACTGATGTGATTTCACTCTGTGAAGAGCATTGCAGCCTTACTACTGCGACAGAGGTGAGAGGCTTCCCAAGAACTCTCTTAAAAATCAGCTATGGCGTATTTGTGGATTCATGTTTGATATCATTGTGACATGTTATTTGGTCCTCTTTTTTGGCGGGAATTTACTCTTGGTGGATTTTCTCTAATACAAATTCCTGGCCCTATTATGCTTTTTGGGGCTTTCCCCTACCTGTAGTGTGTTATATAGGTGTTTGTGCATGTTAATGGTCTACAAAGGCTAACATTTCATCCACATACCCCCCTGCCTGAAATGCCTCCGTTGGACTCCTTTATTTACTTCAGTAACATGGTGACATCACTTTGTAACACTCACACTTCTATCGTCTAGCGCTCTGACACAATTTACATGATGGCTAAGGGGTGGGACATCTCTAAGCAGATGACCAATGACCAGCACAGACAGTATGAGAAAAATAAAGACCTTTTTGAACATAAAGCATGGAAACATGTCACAGTACGAGCATAAAATACAAATATGAACCTGAAAAAGAGCAAACATAGGGCTCCTTTAAGGCAACAGTGTTAGGTTTTCATCTTAAGCCATAGCTACGCCAGATTAAAAGGATTTCAATGTACCTAATGACCTTACTTTACATAATAGTGCCCTCTAGATGTTCTCCTTCCCGCTTATTATTCTTTTCATCTTCAAAAGCAACGTCAGGTTCTTGGATAAGGAATTGATTGGGCGGTTGGCTTTTGTATCCATTTGGAATTATAACAAAGGCCATTTAAAAACAATTGCCTTCATTGTTTAGTCTATGGACACAATTAGAATATTTCTTCACCACTGTATGCTGGTATGATGGTGTTGATACAATAGCAACCATTCTTTACCCGTCAAATGTACTTTTTCAGGAACTTTATGCCACAAAGAAGAAATCCGCGTTTATCCACCCACAGTAAGAACAGACCCCACCATAACCAACTTACTGGCAGAGTTAGCACACTGTAATTGTGTTACTTTGTTCCTTGCAGGTTTTCTCACAACAGGACCAAGGCTTGGATAAACATTTATGTCGCCCACAATATTTTAGTCACTAAGTTTCACTTTTGGAAGTCTGTTACTTCCCACCTGCTTCAGTTGGTGCCAAGCACAGTCTTATATTCACACTTTTTACGATTGTTATCATACCAAAAGAACTCTTTGCCTTCACAATATCTTGATAGGAAATGTACTGAAAGACAGTTTTCTCTTCAATTGTAGTTAATCTCATTAAGCCTACTTTCAGGGATGGTTTGAAAGGATATATCATTGTTGAAAATACCATTTTCTGCTTTCTTGCCCAGAGTAAAATGAGAAGTTTGAAGTCCTGGTTTGACTCCTCTGTCCGTTTTGGTTAGAAATGCCTCTATCTTCACTCTGTTCTCCTTGACAGCAGAAAGGCTTTATTTTAAATTTGCATGACTCCAGTTTCATCCTAGCTTGTCCTTTAACTTTGTGAGCAGACTTTTATGCATTAGTAGGCCTTCTGTTTCCTTCACCTTCCTTTGCATCTCTACATGTGCCCCCAAATGACATTCAATGTTTTACATTCACAATGAGTGTGACAAAGATCACTTGTTATTGATCTGACCTTAGGCATCGTTTGCTCCCAATCATAAATGTTTTGTCATGATCATCATTTGCTAAACGAAACCCTCTATTTCACAGTTTCATAAGCGGTAGCCTCGAGTTATGAATCCAAAAGCTTCCATTGCTCTGAATTGCACAGTCAATGAATCTAAGAAATACACTAAACATAGCATTGACTGTACATTTCTGTGGTTGACCTCTTACATAAATGGAGAGTGTGTGGGTTATAAATGTACTCAAAGATGAAGGAACCATTGTAAGGAACATCATAAACATGGCTAGTGGACAGCTTTCTTACACATGCAGTTGCACAACTTTATGAAGGGCAACTAAGGTCTGTTGGTTGCTTAGTTCAGACTAATCTCATCAACTGATGTTGGCTGGCCTTTGAACTTTGTGGAGACATTCATGGTCTCCAGATAAATCATCTTAAGTAACCCACTGATTCTCCAGTTTCCTTTAGTGCACCAAATTCCTATTTGTAGTTCTGAGTTAAATTTGTCGACAGCTTTTTGCCATGAAATTTGCTATGCTACAGAAGTCCTTGGGATAATTTGTAATTGTAATAATTATTCCCTTAGCCTTTTCTCTATTACCACCATCAGGTCAAAACACACGCTAATACTTTGGTTTTTTGATCACATGTCTACAAAACGAATCACATTCCTATCAGCCCTCAGCCGTAGCATATGTCTGTTGCTAAGTAGATAATGTTAGTATGTTAACATGCTAAACTAAAGGTTAATGTTTTGCATGCTAAGGTTAGCATTGTTAACATAATGAAGTTAGCATATAGCCGAAAGCACTGCTGCCCTGCTATTGAAGTGTTGCTCAACAGTTGACAGTTTTTTGTTGTTAAATAGCACTAATGCAACACTTTAGATGTAACAGAACTGCAACTGTGGGGAAGGAAGGGGGGGACTGTAATTAGTAAAACAAAAACGTTTGATTGGTTGATGCTTCACCAGCTCTTCTTCGATTTCAAGCGGGCATTAATTTGTGGCGCCTTGTCATCAAGCTTTGTCGCTTGTTGAGTGAACACAGAATTAATTTTGTTGATTTGTGAACCCAGAAATTCTCAACAAAATCGGAAAAGCCTGTTTATGTGACAGCCTTTGTACTGGCAGCCTACCTTCTTCTCTTGACTCGGATAAAAAGGCCAATTTATAACACTAAATAGTTATTCAAGTTAATTTTGATTAATCTTTTTAAATTCAAATAAATGACATGTCATTATCGAGCTTAAGCTTTTAGGTAAGAATGCTAATTTTCTAGTCTTCATAAAGACAGTCAAGTCACTTAACGGCATCTCGCTAAGTCATTTCAAATGGATCTGTCTTGTGCTTGGCACAGTAAATACCTCATGAATTGCTAATTTAATTTGGATTTAACGCGATAACATTGGGATTTAAATTCAAAGAGCAACATTGGGTAACTGAGCATCTGTGCTGAAAGCTCTGAGGTTATGGAGTCTGCGGCTGTGTCTCTGTATCCGTGGTTCACTTCATTAACGTCAGTGTTTTTGCTCAGGGAAACGTGATTGATAGTGTGACAGCACAGCATCTCTTTTCATCTGACATGAGACGGACAGACGGGCTACTATTTCCGCACAGGCCGGCAGCCTGATGCCCACCGCCAACCTCCATTAGGATCGGATTAACATCAGTCTTTTCCCCACTTGCCTACATGGCCACGGAAAATGGGGCAAAACTGGCCTCAGAGCATCCTCCGGGGCCTCCATGATTCCTAGCTTTTCTCATTTTGCCACATCACTTCTTTCTCTGTCTGAAATAAACACCTTTCTTTTTACCCAGTTAGATCTGAAAATATCACAGGTACAGGTTGTAAAGGTAGACATGCAAACGCTGTGTTGGGCACAATGAAATATAAGATTAAACACTGACATGAAAACACATTGCAAATAGAGTGGGCAAAAGAACAAAAATGATAAAGATGTAGCAGATAAGAATGATCACAAAAGCCTTTCACGCCCATGAATCATGCTCAGCAGAGGCTGATCCTGCCAATTCAAATTACTCCTCAATTCTTTAAAAAGGGTAAAGTATGGACAGTCTCCAGGGCCATAATAAGCGCAATCCCTTTGAAAGGTTTCAAAGCAGGCTGCAGGTTTGAAACAAAGCAACACAACAACGATCTGTGTTGCCACTCAAAAGAGGGAACTTCAAAGAAGCTCATTTTCTCTTGCCCAGCTGCACTGTGGCTCGCTGCCACAGGCCAATCATTATAATGAGTTAAAAAGAAAAAGCACTTTGAGCTTAACAGAATAACACTGCTAGCTACTGTAGACTAAAATACTGTCTCAAAGACTGATTATGAGACGTTATCAAGAACGGGTGATTTAATGGGAGTTTGTGCAAACTGTGCAATTCTTCCTTAATAACGTATTAATACTAATATGACATCAAAACGAATAAACTCTAAATATTTTTAATTCACATGTATTGTCGTACAATGTGCACATTTTTACTGTGACTTGACCCAATTGCCTGTGTAAATGATATACTGTATATATAATCTATAATGAGTGGATTATATATACATTATATAACGGCCCACACAGAAGCTGCCCGAACATTTAATCAGAAGACTGCAGAGATACTACCCTCAAATCTGCCAGAACTCCAAAAACTTTGGACAAGATCAATACAAATTACCTGAGGTGTTAGTACAGATTAACAAGGGGCCAGCACCATGAATGTCCTAAGCAGAAGAGAATCAATAGCTGATCCTTGAAATGGAGACTGCCAGAATGTATTACACGACCATCAGAGGCAGATTTTGATAGCAAAAATATTGTATTCTTTCCTGACAATCTCAATAGTTAAAACTAAGTGACACATCTAACCTTGAAAAAAGCCTTCATGTTGGGGATGCTATAACAACAGTGTGCCTCTGCTCTTTTTAGATCTTTAATACATCACTTCAAATTTGATTTGGGGTGTGTTACCTTACCTGACCCTCAATACTAAACAGTGTTTATTAAATAAACTGAGTTTTCTGTTTCTACATGAATTAACAAACGAGTTGCTTTTTTCGTGACGTTGAGTATAATTACTACAGTATAGGAGAGGATCATGATGAGACATGACAGCCTCTAGAATGGAACTATAATACCATGAAAATCTAGGCTAAAGCTGACGTTAGTATTTAGATATAAATGTAAGCTAGTGTAGGCTAAAGCTAATGTAAGAATTAAGAGAAAATATTAGCTAGTGTAGGCTAAAGCTAACGTCAGCATTGAAAGAACTTCCAACAGCGCTCCAAATGTACAGACAGTCCAGTTTGTGCCAGAGTGAGCACATTGCCTAGAGTGACTATTTAAAAACACATCCGAAGATTATTTAAATTGCTATGATGTCTTCTGATATGCTGTTGCAGAAGTCCTGAACTGTGCATTTACAGCTCATAGACAGCCATTATTGTCCAGTCCAGACCTACTGGCTGTGTTTGTGTAGGGATGTCATGCCCCACATCATGTGCCCATCATGCTTTATTAGCTGTGAACCCTTGGAACACCTGCCTCTTCTCTATCGCTGTGATTACATCATTTGTTTGTACTGGTGTTTTCAGGTCACCCTCACATGCAGATATGTCTTTATATGCTTATCTGTTGCTAGCATTTGTTTATTCTATGTCACTGCATGTGACGATGCATGATGAATAGGCTATGCACGTGCAACTGATATCAAGATGCCTTGTCTGGCTTTGAAATCCTCCCTCAACTCAAAAAGAATGAGCCTGCAAATTCCTTTTAATACAAATTCCAAGGGACTTTTTTACAGCCTTCCAGTAACAGCTGCTACAGTAGCTCAGCGTACTGTACACCTTTCATGTGCCATTTAATCCTTCTCCCAGTGGCACACAGAGCTCTACAACAAAGCTCCTCTCTATAAGTTCTTCCAGTTTCAACCTATCTCTGCTTGGGAATCTATTTTAATTATTATTCTCACCTTGCTGCACCCTCCTGCAAACATACCATCTCCTTGAACAGCATGCTGTTTTCTAAGATTGTTGCTTTGTCCCTCGAAGGTTTTCTTGGGTCAAGACCAAAGCTTCCACAATCCCTTTGAACTTGTTTTCCAATTCCCTATGTCTAAGTGCCAGTGGCACTCGGTGGGGCTGCTTCACTCAGAAATCAGACCTGAGCAGCCAGGCCCGGAATTCACTCAGTATTCTGTCAAACTTTGTATAGCTTTCTGTTGCTGCACACACCTTCTCACTCATAGGTTTTCATCAGCCTATGTCAGAGGAACTGCATCCATATTGGATGATCCAGCAGCCTTGCGATTTACATCTAATGCTAATGTATGCTAATGTAGAGTGCCAGAGAAAGGCAGAAAGTTAAGGTGTCAGGGTAGGCATGTAGCACATCTAACTTTTATGTGCAAGACAAGAGTTTGTTTTCACCTTTTTATGAACCCTGACCAAAATCTTTGGTTTAGTTGCCTTTTAAATGTATCCTTGTTTGTTAGGTGGTATGTACTCGAGTTGTATTTGCGTTGGATGCTGTCGTTTAACATGTTCTGGGATTTTGCTGAATTTTTGTGTCAGGTGTATACTCTTTCATATTTAACTATTTTACTCCAACTCATCAAGCTTCCCGTAAGTAATTATGGATAATCAATTATAATTATTTTTTAAGACATAGGTTCTCATTGCTTCACATAACACATTAAAAACCAGAAATACAAGTACACATATACTGTACCTACATACATAAAAACACATAGCTACTTACTTGTGCATGATACATGTCAAGAATAAAGGAACACAAATAAAACAAACTAAACAGATAGTATTTCAAATGTGAATGAGTTTTCAGCAGAGAATCAGCAGATCTGATGGAATAGAGGAAGGCTGTTCCAAAGTGTAGGAGTTAAAACCACAAAGGCACGGTTTTCCTTTAGATTTAAAATGTAAACGATGAACATAGAAAACGCCCTTGTGGGAAGATCGGTTAAGCGGAGAGCTATAGGGCTCAACAACTTCGCTAAATGTATATTTATTAAAAAGACCAAGCAATGCAAGTCCTTGAGTTTAATTAGTACTTTTTTTAAATGTAGGGAGGGAGGAATGAATCGGGTTGATGTTAGACTGACGACTATCTACTGTTTTCCACCAATTTAAGATGAAGACACAAGACTAAATGAAACAAGACTAGATTAGTTTAGTAATATCAAGTTCAAAGTACAATGTTGGCCAAAATGAATACCAAGATTCTTAGAAGAAGTCTTGATTTTGCTTAGTAGAACACTCAGGGGTGTAGGACATTTTGAGACATTTGTAACAGAATCTATGAAGATAGGTGTATGCCCTGTTGCTCCTATTTCCTTTGTGCCTTCAGAAATGGTTAAGTATCAAACCCAGTCTTCCTTCTGCAGATTGAGATTCCTCTCGACATCCTCCTATACTGCTAAGACATTAAGGGACTCCCAGTAGTTCCCGAACGGTGACGGTCTTTGGAAGGAAGCCAAGCAGACAGCCGTCTGGGTTTCCTGCGCGGCTTTTATCCTGGATCAAACAATCAAACAGGCAACGTGAAACACGCAGCGCCGGCACTTCTGCTGCTTATTGCTTCCTTTTGGGAAATAGCTGAGCGGGCCGTAATGATTATTCAGGCTGCTGCTCTTTGTTCGACGTGCTTGAATTGACATTCTGCTGTCTACAGGCTCAGTCCAACTCATCTGGCAGCACCTGCTGAGACAGGGGCGTATATATTTAGGCTACTTGTTACCCCTGCAGCTTTTTTAGCACTGCATTTAATTTGACGAGCAGGGGAAATTATGACATAGTCATCGTAGATGTCATATCGTGTATAAATTCCCTGACAGAGCGGCGGTACAGTATATCTTTAACTACGGTGCACAAGCACTGATTTGAGTGTTTGCTGTGTGGTGATGAGCCTGAAGCTGTTTGTGTGTCGAGCTTCCTGCTATCTCAAAGCTCTGCCCACCAAACGCTGAATATATTTGATTTTAGCTTCAGGTACTTAAAGTTAAACATTTATACTTTCGTCAGCGGATATCTCGTGGGTTTATCTCCTCTACTTATGCCTTTAATTCTGTTGGTAATTGCATTTGCCCCCTCAGGTCCCCGTCATTCATTCTGTCTAATTAGCTCTCCTGACCCTCTTAGCATGGCGGTGACCTCTTCATCCACTGAAGGCGCTGACTTCTGCCTCATCACTTTGACTGCTGGCTGACCAGCGCTTAACGGAGGATGGATCCTTATTGATTAATCATTATTAACCAAAACTTTAAAATAATAGTAGGCACTTGCATTTTGGGGGGAGATACAACAAATACATGTGTGGTGTTGTAAGTGAGGATGTAAGTGAGAATGTCCAATAATTCCACGGAAGAGCAGAGAAAAGTGGGAAAATAATCAGCTGAAGTTGTTTCTCTAATGTTTAGGAGCTCTTCCCTGGTGAAAGAGTTCGGTGTACTGTATGTAAACACTGAATTAACGCACAAAACAGAGCGGACCAAAACACCGAAGCAGCCATCTGCGGCGCCATCTTACCCCTCGATGATCAGAATGAATTTAAATCAAAACCTATCACAGTCCAGAGTAAGCTTATCATCTTTAAAGTGTGAAACTCCGAAAATAATATTATTTCCAAACTGTGGTTGTTATTTGTTTCCCAATGTGACAAAGTACACTTCAAATCTCACCAGCTTGATGAGATATCAAACTTCTTTATCGAAAGTGCCCCTGCCTTACTTCTGTTTCCAATCATTTCAATGTCTGGTTTCTCCAGACGTCTGGTACTGTTTTGATGCAAGTTAACAGTAACCCAAATCCATAAAAAATATCGGAGTTTGGTGCCGCGGCAGTGCCCTGAGGCTGGTCGATGATTGACAGACGTTAATGAAAGGTCAGTCGCTAATCGAGCTGGCCTGCCAGTTCATGCCACACAGGACTCCACAAATAAGAAGCTCTGAAAGTGAATTGTAGCCACAAAGATGAACTTCTTCTCCTCAGACCATCCATCAGCACGGTTGTACAGCCTTCTTTGCATTTACAGTACATTAATGCAGATATGGTGGGTACATTAAACACGCTTGATAACAACTTGAGATACAAAACTCCAGTAATTGACCTATCAATTCACATATCACTGAGAAATCAAAGAAGAAAAAACATTTTGAAAGTTATTTAACTGATTCCTGATATTCATTAATTTTTTTAAAGACCCATATTAAAACCAGAAGTAATAACACACTAGATAGTGTAAAACAGATGGAGCCCCAGATTTATAATTGTGTTTACAGCTCCTAAAGTTGCAGCTTGGCAGACATTGGCAAATGTATTCTGCAGCAGTGAAAAGCAGACGGAGGGGAGTATCTGATCTGATGGTTTTATGAAGAAGATGAAGCCTTCAATGTGCAAATTGGCGCTAGTTAGTTTTCCGAAATGTGGTCCAACAACTCTGAAAAATAACATTCAAATACATTTGCTTTCCCATCCACCATGTACAAATAAAACGCTGGTTGGCTCAAGAAAAACAACACTAAAACTCCAGTCGGGTGCCATAAAACCAATGGAGAAGAAAGAGTAGCTAGATGATTTTGAAATAAAGCCTCAGCTGTTGGAAAACCATGAAGAAACCCTGATATATATCTAGGGTAGCTATTTAGTTTTCTGTGGAAATGTGATGATATTTCATTCTGAAGAGCAGTGGATTTTACTCTCATTTGTCAGTGATGGTTTAAACCACTTCCACCAGTAGCTCCCTGCGTAACCCTGCTCTGGTCAAAGTGGAGCACCACTCATCTCATCTCCGTGGAACAGCCCCATTAAAACGCAGCTTGTGGCAAGTGTCAGCGAGAGGTGCAGTGTGAAAGATGAGAGCAATAACAGAGAAGAAGCACATTGCGTCAGTGGTCGACCCCTGGGGTGCGGATCGTATTGTTACGTCGGCCAAATCTCTGAGTGTAGAAAAGGTTCATTGTGACGTTACTTTACAGACTTCTCCCCGGAGTTCTCTGAGCCTGGGCCGGAAGCTTCTGAAGGCTGCGGAGCGTTACATGTGTATGAAGACAGCTGGGGGCCTGTAGGCATGCAGTGTGATTTGTGCTGAGGCCATGGAGAATTACAGTCGTATTAGTGATACCCCCTGGGATTCACTCGCAAGCCATGTGAACACAAGCGCTGTAGGCGGCTAAGTGTTCAAGCTGCCTTAAACTCAGCAGCACTGCAGTATCGCTCCTATAAATACCAAAGCGATAACTTTATTTTGAGGGAAACACGTCATTTACATATCGATGCATCTTATCAGACCCCATTTTTTACTGTTGCACTGCAGTTAGCCAACAAGTGAGATGAATGATTAAAAATGATTAATTTGTGAGTTATGAGTCCCTGCCCTGTTTCCTCCCGCGGATACTAAATCATGGAGGGAGAAAAGCAAAGCTAGGTGGCGATTAATTCAAACATTAATTCTCCTTACAACAAGCCTCGCAGTCAGCTTTAAATAGGCCCATTGTTCAACTGAATTTCACTCTCACAAGACACAGACATCTTTTCATGCCAGTGTTCGTGTCAGTGAGTCAAGAATTAATTCGATGCATTCTGGAGGGCTGGCAGTTCGTTTTACACCAATTGCGTGTATTACAAATTGTGAAGATGTGACCTACATGTAGCTTACTTGGACTTCAGATGGGAGTACGGCTGTCAATATTTACATGTTCAGGGCCGCCGTACAGCTCAGTTGGTACAGCTCAGTTGGTACAGCTCAGTTGGTACAGCTCAGTTGGTACAGCTCAGTTGGTACAGCTCAGTTGGTACAGCTCAGTTGGTACAGCTCAGTTGGTACAGCTCAGTTGGTACAGCTCAGTTGGTACAGCTGGCGGCCCATGTACATCAGTTTGGTCCCCATACAGAGGGCCCAGGTTCGAATCTGGCCTGGAACCATTTGCTGGATGTCATTCCCTATGTCTCCCCCATTCAACAATTCTGTTGAATAAAGGCACTGGTTGCCCAAAGAAATATTTAATAAAAAACAACATACATATATATATATATTAACGTGTTTACGCCGGCGATTCATGTGAAAATCTTAATTTACGCAAATGTACTTAATTACAAGTTTGACCCCAATGGACAACGGACAAATAGCAAATGCAATAGTTTGCTTTAGGTCGGGCATAAACGGAGGAAGGCGCCAGTTTCTGGAAGTTGCACAGGAGTGGGATATAGCGGACCAGGTCACCACATATAGTGATTGCAATATGATAGCGACAGCAAGAACTCAACTACAAACATAAGCCCTGTGTAGCACACTTTAAACAGAGGGGAATCATAGTGGTTCTCCGTGAAAGTTGCTTTGTTGATGCTTTAGCTAAGACTTAGAAAATGTTCCGACTTTGTGCTAATAATTAAAAATCATCAAAACTAAGCCAAGATGTCATAGTTAAGTAATAAAACCATCAGCCCTGATTGTTTTTCTAAGCAAAATCAAGACTTCCTCAAAGAATCTTGGTAAACTTTTTGACCAACATTTGTACTTTGAAACTTTAGTCCTATTTCTTCAGCTGAGATATATTGCAACTTCAAGAGCAAACCCTAACCTTTTCTCACTTACATTACTGTAACTCCGACTTTAAATGCCATGTGTAGCGCACATTATACAGAGGGCAATTACAGCGGCTCTCCGTGACAGCAGGTTTGTCAATGCTTTTGCAGAAAAGTGTCGGAAAATGTTTGGGCTCCATGTCAAATAAAAAAATTATTGAAACTTATCTGAGCTGTTAAGTAAAGATAATCTCATAAGACTGGTGGTCTATGTTTCTTTATTTTTCCTGTAATATAAAAACCATAAATAAAACGTGTCTCGTCCACCCCTTGGAAACCTGGATCTCTATTATGATGAAGCTCCTCCATAAAATGTATGAAAAGGACATAGATACTTTGATATTACACATATGTATGTGAACTATACGGCTTTAAAGCCTTTAGGTTGGCATTTTTGCCATGCGGTCTTGCTTTTTGGCCGTCGCTATATTGTTTTATTGGAACCAGGTAACACAAGAGGATGGAGCTCAATGATACATTACAATCACAAGTAAGCAATGTCATAAAGCATATGCTTTTTTAAGAACACTTAAAACTCACGATTGAGACCATATATCGAAATACATTTTAGGCATCTGGTCCTTTTTTCATAGACTTCTATACAATCAGCTTCTTTTTTTTTTAAACCTGTTGTCAAAGAAATCAAAGAAATCAGTTCATTTTTTCATAGACTTCTATGTAATCTGACTAACTTTTGCAACCAGTGGAGCCCTCCCCTGCTGAATATAAAAGTATAGAGTTTGAAGGCTCGCATTGGATTCACTGTACAGACCCAGAAGATGCCGCCTGAGCTCATCTCTAACTACCAAGCTAACCTCTCACTGATGCAGCACCAAGGCACACAGAACAGCTTGACTTTGATTTATGCTATCTGAATCTGAGGCTGCAACGTTTTGACAGACTCTTTATGAAGATCTCTTAGATGGGAAATTATTCAAAAGGGGGGATGGTGAACACCACTGCTTGAGACCCATCAAACTCATTTAATTCACTTAAAGTCTTGGCACCACATATTTACTGCGATAGATGATGCTAATAGCATGTTCCTTTTTGCCAGAGCACTGAGCAAGGTAATCTTTAAACTTCTAAAGCAAATTACACTCTGTTTACCGCTTATATGCAGTGGCGTTTTCTCCCGGAGGCCAAGGGAAGCCAGGCTTCCCCTGTTTTTTCGGATTGTAGTTATTATTTAAATAAATAAATAAAAACACTTTGTTTTGTTTCGATAATTCTCCTTTGCTGTGTGTTGCTGCCGGCCCGTCTCTCCCCCACTCATTGAGTATTTTACAAAGAGTGAAACAAACAGCGCCCCTCTAGATGTTATGGTGAAACAGTAGATTGCATTCACTGTTGCGAGAGGAGGCCAGCCGGATCGGGCTTCCCTTGGTGAAAACAAATTGAGGGATTGACCAATCAGATGAGGCCCACGTGATGCCCCTGCCAACCTGTGATTGGTCAGGGCCATGCCAAGGGAAGCCAGCCGCCTCTGGCTTCCCTTCAGAGGCGGCTGGCGATTTGATTGGACACTGCCATCCAATCGATCACCTGAATAGATGAGATTGTTTCTATTTTTTAGTTACTTTTGGACTACGGACTGAGCTAATTACAGAGACGAGGACTGTTGCTGCACTTGCCGTGTGTTAGAAAGGGAAGGGAAGAGAAGGTGGACTATCGCATGCAAATGTTTCTGTACATAATTGTTTTTGAATTCATGTGCTTCACACACGCCTACTGATACTTTGATGTGAACGTAAAACTTTAAAGGTCTCCTGATTTACTTTGTGAATGAATGCTTCTTTTTTATTCATTACCGAATCTGCACTGCGCATTGAGCGGCTGGTATTGCATTTGGGGGGGGGTGTGTCTGCATAAATTAATAAGAAAATGCTTAAATGAATAAGACGAGAGAGTTTCGGCTGGAGAGTGCGTGCGGACCTGTCGGTTAGATAACAGGCGTGTGCAAGTCCTGCATCTGTGTGATACAAATGTGTGTAAAATGATACCGGGCGCTGTAATCACTCATCTGGTTACGTTATTGACCCCCCCCAACCCAAAAAAATGGGCTTCCCCTAAATTTTTCCCCACGCCACGCTACTGCTTATATGAACTTGAATCATGAAAGAACTGATTCAGGAATCCTCTTCAATGAGAGGTACTACAGTAATAGATTCATGACATTTCCTCTCCATTGTTTACAGCGCTCGCTCTGTAAAAGGGAACCTATAATGATAAAAGCCTATTGGAGTGACTTTGATCTTGTCTTTGTGGTGCCACAGAAGTACCCTGAATATTCCCTGTGAGCTTTCACACACAAACGTTAGCATGATAGCAAGAAGTGCTGTCTGAATAAGACTTCTTTGATCGGGATACCAAATTAGCATTTCCTTTTATCTGACTTTCAGGTGAGGCAGTGAAGAAGGAAGCTGCTGAGAACTCTTTATCAATTCAGAAATTGGCCTACAGGCATGCGCTTAACTAAGACCCTAGCCACGCGGAGACGGTAACGAAAACGAACCGAATTCGATATCAAAAAAGTCTTCCGTCCACACGCAATCGGCACCAGAAACGTGTCCGTCCACACGAGACCGCTCGACCCGCTGGAGACGCTTTAGTACATATGCCGGGCCTGTAAGTGGCGCTGTACTTCCGCCACAAAATACACCAAAAGCAGCGAAGAAGACTTCACAAGCAGGCATGGTTGCCATGGTTGCCCTTCTGTTTATTCTCTGCGGTGGATTTAGCAGCAGAGGTGGGGAGAGGCAGGGGCCAGGGCTCTTTTTCTCCCTCCCCGAGGCAAGCGTGTGCTCCTGCTGTAAATCTCTCCGGTAGTCCACCAGCAGATGAAAAACACCCACGTCTTCCAAGGGACGAGGGGACCGTGCGGCAGAGTCTCTGTTAGAATTTTTTTACGCTAGTCAACATGTCCGTTAAAGTTGAAATCTTCCGGTCAAAATTAGAAAAGTGCCGGTCAAAGGTCTTCTTTG
Source organism: Trematomus bernacchii (assembly GCF_902827165.1). Taxonomy (NCBI): domain Eukaryota; kingdom Metazoa; phylum Chordata; class Actinopteri; order Perciformes; family Nototheniidae; genus Trematomus; species Trematomus bernacchii. The sequence goes on from NW_022987656.1 coordinate 3,028,479, forward strand.
TTATCTTTTGAGCTTTAAAACAAATGAATAACGACTCTATATAATAATATAAGAATAATATACGGATTCTCTCTTTTCCTCCCCCTCTCCTGACAGCCCGTCAGTATTTTCGTTATCAGGAAATGATTGTATAGGGCGTAATCACAGAGCTGTTTGGCCCAACCTGGTCTCACCAGAATGCGTGACTCCACCACGACTCCTTAACACCGCAGTGCGTGGTGGAGTCACGAACTTTGCTACATTTACGTGTCTGCACCACGCAAACAACCCCAATGTAAAGTGAATGAGGCTCCTTTGTCGTGGTGCACACACGCATTTCTACAACGTCCAGCAGTGAACTTTTATTCTATAAAACGTTTTTAAAATCGACTTTATAGCTTGTAGTAACTCACGGGAGGCTTCTTTTATTTTATTTGTATTCATAATTATTTTTATTTTTCGTCAGAATGTATTATTGTGCATTATTTACCAATTTCTGTTCTCAAAAAACAGTGCATTGTGTGTAATACAACTGTGATTTTTATTAAATTAGTTAGTTTTTAAGGAAGGCCAGAGCTTCAGCTGTGTCAAATAGATTGTTCCCTTTAGTTAACGTTATTTAAAAGATAATTATATTCCTATTTGATCAAGTCCCCTTTATTGTATTACGGACCCAAAGAGCAATGTGAGCGTCTATTCCCATTGGATAACGGAGGATTTTACGCCCGGAAGTAAGTATTCTCCTTACTGTCGATTGATTTTATTTACAGTGATATCTGCACTACTCATCAACTCAAAAACACCAGATTATCCTTGTTAATTACACAACATTGATTGGTTTAAATTGTGTACAATGCTTTTGTATTTTCCCCTTTCGATTCGGAGAAACAAATATTTTTTCGGAGTGTGTGGATGGCAGAAGACACTACACTACCCAGAATCCTCAGCTTGTGTTTTTCAATGCACACACAAATGTGTTCCGTTTCATATACATGTAAATAAAATCCAAATACAGAAAAAAGTTTTACATATGTATTTTTGATCCTCACATATTTGTTTTCCGTTTAAATCCCCTGAACCTGCAAACACAAACCGCTTTCTGTGCATGGATCGCTGTGCATTCGTGTGTGGGTTTTTTGAGACTCCCCTGACGGTCACCCGATTCGTACTTGTAATTTTTTCTATCTATAGCCAATCAGATGTCTCCTTCATTCTAAGCCAATCACATGAGCGCGTCCCCACAAGGGTATGATTTATTGCGTTCATGACACTTCATATACGCATTTTGCGCTGTTTTTTTTTTGCGCAGGGTTTCCGCGGACAGAATTTATTTTACCGGACAAATTTGAAACTTACCGGTCATATTTCAATAATTATAAGAAGAAGAAGAAGAATTGTGTAGCAGAGTTTCCGTTAGCAGGTAATTACCGGACTATGACCGGATATGGCTAATAACACGGGAGGATCCTCTCTTTTCCTCTCTCCCTCCCTCTCTCCTGACAGCCAGTCAGTTTCTCATGCAGCTCGCTAAAACTTCACTCGCGTTTATGTCCATATCGATCAGATCCAGCTCTCCTGATCGGCCTTTATAGAGAGCACCGATCAAACTATTAAGAGTGACGGCCGATAATGACCGGCGGGGCTCCCCCTGTTGACAGTTCACTGTCTAGCACTGGCTTCGTAGTGCACTGATCGATTAGGCTAAGCTAACCTGTAGCTGCTCCCTCCACACTCACAACAACTTCATATAGACATAAATAAAGCAGCTGTATTCGCCATACAGGAAACACACATTTAAAACGGTTTTGCCTGCCGTTTTTGTGTACACAAGCATTCATTAATGGTTCGGAAAGTGGCACTGTACCTTAATAATATAAAGGCTTGTATTTGCGTGCATTTCCTGCTCGGAAGGTGGCAATGTACTGAGAGTGGAAGTGTCCTGAGATTAGCGCCTGCAGGCAGGCTCCATGGACCTGTCAGCTCCGGACAGCGCAAAATGCGTACATGAAGCGCTACCTCATGAACGCAAGAAATCTACCCTCGTGGGGGCGCGCTCATGTGATTGGCTTAGAATTGAGGAGACATCTGATTGGCTATAGATAGAAAAAATTACAAGTACGAATCGGGTGACCGTCAGGGGAGTCTCAAAAAACCCACACACGAATGCACAGTGATCCATGCACAGAAAGCGGTTTGTGTTTGTAGGTGCAGCGGTTTTAAACGGAAAACAAATATGTGAGGATCAAAAATACATATGTAAAACTTTTTTCTGTATTTGGATTTTATTTACATGTATATGAAACGGAACACATTTGTGTGTGCATTGAAAAACACAAGTGTGAATCCGGAAATAGAAGTGTGAATCCTTTTGCGGATCATGAAATACAAGTGTGAATCCTTCTGTGTGCATGTGTGTATTATGAGACTGTTCTGAGCCCATACAATAAAACAGATACACAGAAATAATAGTGCAAGTAAATACAAAAAGAAAAATAGTAAAATAGTAAAAAGTGAAATAGTGCAATAAGAGTCTATATACAAGTGATTGGAATATGATATATTAGATAAATCATTTCTAAGTAGCAGCCCAGTTATGGATGTTGTTTCTAAGTTCAGGTGTTTAATAGTCTTATGGCCTGTGGGATGAAACTGTCCCTGAGTCTGGTGGTTTTAGTCCGGATGCTGCGGTACCGCCTGCCAGACGGCAGCAGACAGAACAGTTTGTGGCCGGGGTGATGGGGGTCTTTTATAATCCTGAGGGCTTTCTTTAAGGTTAACCTGGTATTTTTACTCCACTACATTTATTTTAGTTACTTTACAGATTTGGATTAATGATGTGAAATATAAACAACCCTTAAATCAGACTTTAGTTACACCTGAGTAAAATTCAGTGAATTCAGCCAACAATCAGGAGAGATATTTGGTAGTGGGTGCTTGAGAAGACTAAATATTTATCTGCAGATCCCTATAAAGCATATTCATTACTCGTTATTCTCTACTAATAGTTAATTAAAAACTGTATATAATGGTTATTTTGCACATCCCATTCAAGATTTCAAGATTTTCTAAGGTTTATTGACATATCATATACACAACTACAGTGTAGTTATGCAATGAATGAAAAACTTGGGTCACAGGTTCCTCAACAGTGCATTACAAGACATCTATCGATATCTGTGTACCTCCACCATTAAACATATTCTGCACATTTCTTATACTATCTACATACATCTTATAAGAGTATAATTAATATGTATAATATCAGTTAAAATAAGTGCTTCAACATAGTTAACATTGCAGGAAAGTTGATTGTCAAGTTCCAAAACAAACCATGCAATATATTAGACGTTAAGTACTTTGTCAGGCTTAATATTTATCTGTAGATAGATACCCCCAAAGCTTTTTTCTTATTTAAAAGAAGACCTTAACCTAAAGTATTCTTTAATGTTTAAATAAAGCCTTATTAGTTTGTCTGTTTTGCACATCCTCCTATCAGGCACTAAACTGTTTTATTGTAGAGATCACTTACAGTATCTTCTTGATATTTTCTATTCTATATTATTTATATCATTGACCTTCCACTTTCCCACTATATTAAGAGTATGTACTCTTAATATTTAAATGTTTTCATCAAATATAACACATTCAAAAGTGCTTTACAAAAATGAAAGACATTAAGAAAAAGGCATTTTAAAACAGTCATTAAAAAGCAACACAATCTACCTGCATTGCAATTACTCTAAACGTGTAATAATGTGCTTTAACCAGTAGGAGGTGCGGGTTAAAAAGCTGTCAAGTTTACAGTGTTAACAAAATAAAATATACTGCTGTTTCTGGTTTAGTTTACGACGGATATATTCTGTTATTGTTTTGATATTTGTAACACAAAAGCGATGTAAAAAACCCACAGCAACACAGAAAAGATGGTCTTAAAGGACCCATGTCATGGCCATTTCCACTGATCATAATTCCATTGTTGAGGTATACTAAAATACATTTATACCGTGCAATTTTCCAAACTCACATTGGTTTCGCATACAGCATCTCTGTAAAGTATGTGTATTCAGCAGTATTCACTCTCTCCACTAAACGACTCGTTGGAGCTCTTGCCCCCCCCTCCCTGTGAGCCTAGTGTGCTCCGATTGGTCAGCTCGGCCACTCTGTTCTGATTAGTCAACCACCAGAGAGGCTCCGCCCATGTCTAACAGTGCTTTTTTCGGCTCGATCTGAGCGGAACATCAGTCTTATAATGGCGTCGGTACAGCCGTATATTTTATACCCTAACTAACCGAACTGTACCTACAACTGTTGTTATAGAAGAGTAAGTTATTTTTACCTGTAATAAACTACTACTGTTTGATGAGAAATCAAATCATGGTTTGCTATATATGAATGATATGTTATAGGAGCAAATAATTCAGGGAAGAAAGGATAGGACTACTAAGTATTTCCATCAAACTTTATTTTTAGAAATGTACAAAATGAACATAAATATACATATATACACGGTATATCATCCATTCCTCCCCGTTGTCGGCATCTTGCCTATCGCAGCCGGGGCTTTTTAGGACAAGGCCTCAGTGTGGTAGTCCCGTCCCCGTCATGTATTGTCCGCCAGGATCTGGCTGGACGAAATCAAATGCAAATCACAAAATATTAGAGAAACTTAGTTGTTTTAGATTTGTTAGTAGTAGTTGTGGTAGGAGTGTGGATCTATCTAATCCATCTATCTAATCAACACAGTAAGCTTGCCAGCTAATATGCTAACCTAGCTTTCTTGTTTACCTTGGTAGCAAACACGATATGAACGGTAGCTTTGGAGGAACGGCAACTATAATGTAGTGTAATAAAACTACTATGAACAAAAGCTAGTGGTTCATATTAGGCTAGCAATAACGTGTTTATAATTGCAATCTTATACGGGTAGTCTGCTACGTTCGGTCATTCATTGTAACTGGCATGAATACATTGTTTTCCGCTAGCATGTATAGCTAGCCTCGTTAGCTATACATGCAGTATGTACATGTACTGTCACAATGTACGGTAAATCACCCGGAGTATACTGTATGAGTATTCCGTGTGTGACTGCAGACATTCTCCTGCCATGACAAACATGTAAGGCCATCTGCTGACATTGTAGTTGATATATTTAAACACTAGCAACGTCGTTAGCAATCACCAAATATTATTGAAACTTAGTTGTTTGATGTTCGTCAGCTTGCCAGCTGGATTACAATGCTAATCTACGTTTGCTAGTTGTTCAGTGTAATATGCTATACTATACTATGAACAACAGATAGTGGTTCATATTAGGCTATCAAGCACATGTTTACAATTGCAATCTTATATGGGTAGTCTGCTACATTCATTGTAGCTGGCATAAAAACAATGTTTTTCCGAGCAAACTCATGTCTAGCTCTTAGTAGCCTTGTTGTTTAGCTCGGTAGCATACACGCTCGGAACGCCAGCTATAATGTAATTACGTTTCGCGACTGACCGTACGGTAAAGCACCCGGAGTATACTGTCTATGAGTATTTCGTGTGTGAATGCAGACATTCTCCTGCTATGAGATACATGTATGTAAGGCCATCTGCTGATATTGGAGTTGATATATGGAAATGCTAGCAACTTAGTTAGCCCAGTTAGCAGTCCGAAACACGTTTACACATTTAAACAGTCGTGGTAGATACCTTGTTTGATAAATACACAAATAACAATGCAAACTTACAGGTTGTGTACCCGAATCTTCCCCTGCTCCAAACGGTCCAAACAAACTAGGAATAGCATCGTCCTTCAGTTTCAAATGCTGTGCATATCCGGCCTCAAACTGGGCAATGTTTTGGAAGCTTTCGTCTGTGAAATGCCGCGCACACAGTAACGTTCTTCGAACCTCTGAAGGAACAGTGTTAAAAAGACATTTCAACCACTGACTTCGTCGTGGTTCTTCCGTCGGTAGGACAAACAGCTCAGATTTCTCCTCACATTTCAGGAAACAGGTCCTTGGCATTGGCATGACTGGATCGATTGTGAACTGAACCAGAGCTTCCAACAGTAAATGTTAGGCTGGCAGAGGGTGCGGCCAGCGCCGCTGGGTGTGGCCATAGCTCTTCCGGATTGGTCCATTTTGTTACCTGACATCATGCGGTACCCCGGAAGAATCAAATGGGCAGTGACGTATCTCCAACGAGGCGTTTTGGGGAGGTATTTTCTGTGTTAGAGTTTTACTCGCTACAGGGTGTACTTTGAGGGTTTTGACTCTGCACACCGTTTACATGCATAAAAACCTTCATAACACACAAGGGGACGGGTAATAACCGGAAAAGCATGACATGGGCCCTTTAACATGACCCAGCGGTCTAGTAGTTAATAAAAAACAATAATATCAAAACAAATTATTACTACTAACTTTATTGTGAAATTAAAACAGAACGGTAAAAGAATAGTTTCCGGTCTATTCTGAGGCCCGATCTCTGTAGATGAATAAAGAACTACGACAGATGTGTAATGTTTAATGCAGCCAAACCATTCATTACAATGCATTCATGTTCAAGGTTCAAGGTTCAAGGTTCAAGGTTCTTTATTGTCAATCTGACATAGCTACAGAGTAATTATGCAGTTGAAAATCTTATGTCACAGGCTTCTCCAACAATGCAACATAATAACATAACATAATAACAATAAGAGCAAGAGCAATACAAAAATAATAATAGTTATAAAAATGAAATAAAGTTATGATGTGGAATAGTGCAGTATGAGTCTATATACAAGTTATTGGAATGATATATATATATTAGGTATTAGATACATACTACTGAGTAGCAGTTGAATGTTTGAAGTTGTTTCAACAGTTCAATTTTTTAACAGTCTCACTGCCCGCGGGAAGAAACTGTCTCCGAATCTTCTTGTCCTTGCCAGGATGCTGCGGTAACGTCTGCCAGACGGCAACAGAAAGAACAGTTTGTGGCTGGGGTGATGGGGGTCTTTGATAATCCGTAGTGATTTCTTCCTGAGCCGCTGGGAGTAAAGGTCCTCCATGGATGGCAGCTCCGTCCTGGTGATGTGCTGTGCAGTTTTCACCACCCTCTGTAAAGCCTTACGATCGAGGTCGGTGCAGCTGCCGTACCAGGCCGTCATGCTGCCAGTGAGGATACTCTCTATCGTGCACCTGTAGAAGTTGCAGAGTATCCTGGAATCCATTTTGAACCTCCTCAACCTGCGGAGGAAGAAGAGCCGCTGTCGAGCTTTCTTGGTGATGGTGGTGGTGTGAAGAGACCATGTCAGGTCCTCAGTGATGTGGACCCCAAGGAACCTGAAGCTTTTGACTCTCTCCACCGTAGTCCCATTGATGGCGATGGGGGCGTGTCCCTCTCCCTGCTGCTTCCTGTAGTCCACAATCAGCTCCTTTGTTTTGCTGATGTTGAGATGGAGGTTGTTCTCCTGGCACCAAGATGTCAGGTTTTCGACCTCCTCTCTGTATGCCGTCTCGTCATCGTCTGTGATCTGGCCGATGACGGTCGTGTCATCAGCAAACTTCACGATGGTGTTGGAGCTGTGTGTGGCCACGCAGTCGTGGGTGAACAGGGAGTAGAGGAGAGGGCTGAGCACGCAGCCTTGAGGGGCACCGGTGTTGAGAATCAGGGTGGAGGATGTGATATTTCCCACCCGCACTGCCTGGGGTCTGCCCGCCCGTCAGTTCAGTTCAGGATGTGATGACTTTCAAAGAGTAAATAAGCACTGCTGAATAAAGTATGATTTTATCTTTTACGAAACGTTTTTTTCATATGGAATGCAGTTGGAGGTCAACCAATCACAGAGCTTGAGGCAAAGCGGAACAATAGCTGAGGATTCTGGGTAGTGTAGTGTCTTCGGCCATCCTAAACTCTGAACAAATATTTGTTTCTCCGAATCGAAGGGGACAATTACAAAAGCATTGTACACAATTTAAACCAATCAATGTTGTGTAATTAACAAGGATAATCTGGTGTTTTTGAGTTGATGAGTAGTGCAGATATCACTGTAAAATCAATCGACAGTAAGGAGAATACTTACTTCCGGGTGTAAAATCCTCCGTTATCCAATGGGAATGGACGCTCACATTGCTCTCTGCGTCCGTAATACAATAAAGGGGACATGATCAAATAGGAATATAATTATCTTTTAAATAACGTTAACTAAAGGGAACAATCTATTTGACACAGCTGAAGCTCTGGCCTTCCTTAAAAACTAACTAATTTAATAAAAATCACAGTTGTATTACACACAATGCACTGTTTTTTGAGAACAAAAATTCTTAACTAATGCACCATAATACATTCTGACGAAAAATAAAATAAAAGAAGCCTCCCGTGAGTTACTACAAGCTATAAAGTAGATTTTAAAAACATTTTATAGAATAAAAGCTCACTACTGGACGTTGTAGAAATGCGTGTGTACCACGACAAAGGAGCCTCATTCACTTTACATAGGGGTTGTTTGCGTGGTGCAGACACGTAAATGTAGCAAAGTTCGTGACTCCACCACGCACTGCAGTGTTAAGGAGTCGTGGTGGAGTCACACATTCTGGTGAGACCAGGTTGGTTTGGCCCCCCAGAGCGTTGTGTCCGCAGATCTACCCACCTTGGGACCCGTTATCGTTATCGTTATCGTTTCTGCGTTTCCCTGTCGGCCTCGTGTGGCCGAACCGTCTATATGATAGAGAACTGTAGCGGATACGACCCGTATCGTCTCCGTGTGGCTGCAGCCTCACCCCTCGATTCCACCGGGTCCGTCTGCGTCGCGTTACGGCCGCGTTACGGCCGCGTTACGGCTGCGCCGCGGCATTCGCAAAGATCGCGGCCACTCTAGTCAATGGGTGCTATTCCACCAGACGCGCCGCGTTACGGCTCAGAAGCGTCCCAGAAGCGTCTCGGCGCTGGGCTCCGCTCAAAATAGGATTCAAGTCTATTTTTCGACGCGACGCGAGGCGTTGCAGAGGCGCCGGGCAGGAAGTGGACCGGTCAGAGCATCCGGCCCAATAAATATCTGTTATTGTATTGAGATATTACGTTTAGTTTTTTCGAAACGTGATTGGGTGATTATAGTGCCATGTGCGCAAACCTGGCAACCCACTAGAAGGCAGGAGTGTCATGGCAGCGGCTAGCGTTACTCCACAAATAGTCAAGTTTGGATTCAAGGATTATGTTGTCGATGACGCTAATAAGAAGAGAACAGCGGTATGCAGGGTCTGCAGCATAAAGATCAGTGACACGACCACCACAACATCCAACTTCATTCGTCACTACAAAAAACCCCACAGAGAAAGGTGCGTGAATGTGTTGTGTTAGCTCGAAAGCTAACGTTAAGTTTAAGCTACGTTAGACTTGGTTTCAAACCGATTAAGCATTGCAAAGAGAATACAAAACGGTAAATGAACACTAGAACCTCCAAGGGATTCATTTGTACCAGCGACGTGTAGTCAGTGGAGGCAGGGGAGGCAGAGCCTCACCTGTCATACTCCAATGTAACGGAAAAACAACTAAAGAAAAACGAAATAGTAATAATAATAAAATGTCTCCACTGATCTGTGTTGTAAGTGTGATTTATGTATGATTCTAATCGCTTTTTATTGTCAAAATCAGCAAATTTGCCGAGCTCCGCTACGGGAGCGATGACAAGTGAGGCAGGGACGTGCTCTGCCTCTCGTAAGCCCACAGTAACTTGCTGGAGCGCGGGCACTAATGTAGCGCGGGCACTTATTTTGTGAGCGCGCTCAAGCCATTTACTGTGCGCTGAGGTGAGGCACAGATGAGATCTGCCTCACCTCAGAATGCGTCACCCCACAGAAACTCGCTGGAAAGCGGGCCCTAAGCGCATGCCTGTTACCATCTCACTGTAGGTCACCAATGTAATGTATGTAGATCCCTTTATTACATTTATCCTCACCATCCATAGTCTCTAAATAACTTATTTCACGTATATATGATATTTAGGCTCGCTGGTCTCAACGGCAATGAAAATGAACCAGGGGAGGCAGCCATAACCTCTGCCGCACTGAAGGGGGCGCACGTGAGCCCAGAGGTTCTTGTTGCTACTGTAATTCTATGCAGAGACGGTAGACGTAACAACAAACTAGACTTTTGAAACTACAGAAAGATAAGGAGGACTTTTACAAAAAAGTAATAGAGATTGTTGTCCAGAAGGATAGCATGGACTTCATCTTCAAGTCAAGGTAAGACCACATTTGTAATGACAATGGGATCTTACTAAGAAAGAACAATCCAATATTTAGATTTTGGGTATCCTTTTGTTGATCGGTCTGTTTAAAATGAATCGAAGCATCAGACTAAAAAAGCTTTTGAAAATAACCGAATATTTCGATTAAGGTCAAAATATAATATTTGTAAATCTGACTCAGTGCCTCACCAGCCATGAACCTCACCGCACGTCACTGATTTGTACTAACCCTGATACTGACGGGCTGTCAGGAGAGGGAGAGAGAGAGAGAGGAAAAGAGATGCCTCGTTTATTTCCCCTGTGTTATTATCAGAAGTTACTGTAAACTGTTGAATAATGTAGTTCATCTACTTTTAGTAGTTTGTTTAAATGTTTTAATTATGTTGTTTTTGTTTGTAGAAGTGCATCATTCCTTGATTTATTGTAAAATGAATCTGAACTTTTTGATCTGTTATGATGATAAACTGAAGCAATTTCTAAATTAACCCAATTAACTGAGTTTTAAATCGTCCTACTTAGTTTATAAGGAAATTATGAAGAGGAACAAATTAAATGATTTGAAAATGATATCTATGTAGGTGCTGACGCTGTTGGCGGTTCTAGTGTCAACAAAAATGTAAATTAAATATGTGTAGGCCTAATGGCAAATGCCATATATGATTTTCTTACCTGGAATTCTGCCTTTTTGAACAGACTTTTTGATTGAGTCCTAGCTATATTGTCTGCAGTTCTAGGGTTAATATGAATCTAATATGATTGTCATCGGTCTAAATTAGATTTCAAATGATTAACTGTGTATGTAATGAAGATCATAGTGTGGGTTAAATCCATTTTCATAGCCACTGTCTTTTAACTGATTTAAATGCGGAAACTGGGCTTATTCATCAGAATTTCGTATGACTTGACTTGACTTGCTTGACCTGAGCAATGACTTGACTTGCTTGACCTGAGCAATGACTTGACTTGACTTGCTTGACTCTCACCACAGTGACTTGGGACTTGCTTGATACTTGTAGGTCAAGACTTGAGACTTGCTCATGATTTGCACATGTAGGACTTACTCCCACCTCTGCATAGCCCACACTGTAAGTGAACAGAGAGGTTTGTTTTGAGACAGGAAGTCTTTTGTTTCCACAGTCTACAGCCAAGCTAATGGCTAACGGTGTTCAGTACACTTTTGATCCTTCAGAGTACCACATGCAGCTAGCACTGCTCGGAAAGACTAATAATGCACAGCAGTACTTCATGCTTACGTCAGCATGCTAACATGCTCATGGTGACAATATTAACTTGCTGATGTTAGCAGAATTAATGTTGGGCATGTCCATAAACTTAGTTGAGCATGTAAGCATGATAATATTTGAGATAAGATTTTACAAATTCAAATTCCCAAAGTGGTTGTCATTCATCTTCACAAGGCGGAAGGCAGGCTGAGCTGTCAAGTAAGGCTGCTAAAAAGCAAGAAGAAATAAGCAATATACAAATCAAATTGTCCCTGTTATATTAAAGTAGAGTAAAAAGGACAGACGTGTTGGGTAGTTACAACAGAATATTTACTATATGACATGATGTACATAGCAAAAATAAGCTTTGAAAACTTGTGACACAAAATGTAATTGTTAACATGATTTTAAAAAATGGTTAAAAAGAAAATCAACTTAGGGAAAAGGAATTTGGACCAGAAAGGATTTTAAAAGGAAAAATGTTTGTAAAGTCAGAACATTGGAAGTCCAATTTTAGGGGTATGATTAAGATTTATTTCCTTTTGAAAATATACCCATAAATGTGTCATATGAAAACAATTATACAACCTTGAACATTTTATCACAACAGGATCACACAAGTTAACACCCACGTCCCTGCATTACAAAGAATTGCCCTTAATTGGTTTTACTGTTTTTTTGTGTTTTTTTTACATTTAAAACATTTTCAACAGAAGAACTAAACAATACAAGATTCCACTACAACTTTCAAATTGCCATCTATTAAATACCCACTACCCCATGGTGCCCTAGGGAAGAATCCGGCCACACTAGCTTGAAGTGGTGCGATTAAAGAAAAATGTGAGAGGGGGGAAACTCAACCCATAAATCTACGAAGCTCAACTTTACCTTGTCCAAAAGAGGGCACTGGCCAGTAAATCTTCACCATTGTGTCTGGCGAGCGACTCTTTCATATCATATCAAGGGATTTTCCTGGCAGGAAAATCTGCCCATGATTTATAATGTTATAAAATGGGTTTAACATCCCATTTCTGTAGCTGGAAGCTTTTCTAGAGTAATAACAACACTGACCACTACAATTTCTCAGGAAAAGAGTCTAGTGTTGCTGGTGAGTGAGCTCTATGATAAAGACAAAAAGCTCAGACTTGACATTATAACTACTGTGAGTGTGTTTAACATTTCCTTGAGTTTATAAAAATCTGAGTCATTCCAAGGGGGACAATGACCTATTTCAAAATTGATGCAGCATTTCTCTTCAATATAATAACTGTGATTTTGCATACAAACATAGATAGACCTCTGTTTAACTCAACAGTGACAATACTGTTGTTACAATGACCGAACAAGAACAAAGGCCTGGGAAAATGCATTGGACCCGATCATTCTTTTTCATTGTTCTGTCCAACGAGAAAGGCAATGCGTGCACATGCACAAAGAAACGCACAAATGCAACATGCGCACACTGATGCACTCGCACATACACGCACACACTCATACATGAACATAGCACACACCTTTCATACTGCAGCTAAGATGGGTATTACACAATTTAGTCCTGACATGTTGCAGCGATGATTGCCACGCCAAGATGTCCCGTCAGTCCCAGCGGCTACCTTCTTCACCTTGATGTCACGGTGAGTCGACAACATCATTACTCATTACATCACCACTGAAACACATGCCTATTGCAGCACTATATCACTCTCATATTGATATGTTGGTTATAGTATTATATTCAACGTACTGTATGAGAACATTATTTCAAATAAACACGTCCACGGTTTCATATATCACTTTTATATTCACATGCCCACTTTATCACTAGATCACTGTCATATTGACACCCACTATATCAGTACATCACTTTTGTTTGTCACAAATCCACTGTGTCATAGAAAACTCTTTTTTTTTCAGCTGATGTGTGTGCACTTTGCAGTTGACTATGCCATCATATGCATCAGTCTGCATCTTTTTCAAATCATTTTCATGTTTACCCGTCGTGGGCCACTTGTTTCTGTCACTTCTGCTGCTGCCCCGTTTGACTTGCGAGGGACATACTCTATATCAAAGTTGCTCTTATGTCGTCCTTTTCCTCGACTCCAGATAAACAGAATCAGGAAGCAGAAGATGACCACACCTAAGAAAGACAGGCAGCCCATCGCTGTAGATATAATGATAGTCTTAAGGTCTATAGGGACTGTCATGTTGTACAGTACTGTCCCATTCCCCCATGTGCTGTTAGAGTCTGACAGATAGTTTGAGCTCCTGTTAGTATAGTGAGATCTGTCCGCAAGGCCCAGGCTCTTCACAGCTAAAGAGGCCGACAGGCTAGCATTGCCAGCAGGGTTACTGGCAATACACAAGTACACCCCGCTGTCATGCAGTTCCACTGCCTTGATCTCCAGGGTACCATCTGGTTGGACTTCCACCCTGCCAATGCTCTTGGTTGTGATGTAGCGTCTGTGAGGTGAAATCCATACCACCGAGGGCCGAGGCGCTCCCTCTGCCCTGCAGTTCAGGCGGGCAGGCTGACCCTCATCAGCCATCAGCAGCTGGGTCGTGTTGGGTCCAATCTGTGGTTTGGTGCAGGTCATGTATCTGGAGACCAGAGGCTCCTTGAGGTCACGGAGAGGTTTCCCCAGGAGATGCTCAGGGCCGCTGCACTCTGGCTGCACATCCAGAATCTGCAGAGAGGGGGGCTTATGGCTATTGAGGAGCCAAAGCAATCTGCAGTCGCACATTAATGGGTTTCCTCCCAGACAGAGCCTCTGGAGGCTGTCTGGCGAGGCAAACACTCCACTCTCCAGAGAGTCCAGGCGGTTCTGTGACACATCCAGAAGTTGCAAAGATTTAAGGCCCACAAATGCAAAGGGCTCAATAGAAATCAGCTGAGCCCCTTGGAGGTGGAGCTCCACCAGGTGTGGTAGTGGGCCCAGCTCTCCATGATGGATGTGCTGGATGCGGCTGTAGGACAGGTTAAGATGTGTGAGGTAGGGCAGGTTGCGCAGTGCCGCGCCGGGGAAGGCAGACAGGTTAGTGTTGGTTATGCACAACATTGTGAGGTTGAGGCCATGCAGTGAAAGGGGAGGCAGTGTTTCCAGCCAGGGCCAGTAATCAATCTCTAGTCGGCGGAGCCGTGATAACCTCTTAAAAGAAAAAGGCTTTAGAAAACTAATGCTCAAGTAGCGCAAGCGCAGTTCAACCAGGCTGTGCAGATGTGCCAGTGCATCAGTAGGAACCACTGTCAGATTGGAACGTTCCAGGGTCAGACTTTGGAGTCCAAGTAAGCCTGTAAAGGCCCGCTGAGAGATGAAAACCAGTTCGTTGTCACCCACCTCTAGGGACGCCATCCTGCGCAGATCTTGAAAGGCATGATCCAGAAGAACCACCAGGCGGTTGTGGCTGAGGTCAAGGCGGGTGAGGTTGGTCAGGCCTGACAACACGCCCACAGGAACCAGCTGAATTAAATTACTGCGAAAGTTGAGCGAGCGGAGAGCAAGCTGTGAACGAAATGAGCCGGGCTCGACCACGCTGATAAGATTGTCGCTTAGGTCCAGGTCCTCCAGCTGCTGGAATGAGGAGAAGTTGTCCGGCGTGATGATACGTAGCTTGTTCTTACTGAGGTCTAGGACGCGCGTCTCAATGGGGATGCCTTCAGGGATGGTGGGCAGACGCTTTCGGTGGCAACTAACTGACTTGCTTTGGGCAGAGCACTCACATCGGGCGGGGCAGCTCAGAGCCGGGCTGGCCAGCAGAAGCAGCAAGGCCCCGCCCAGGAAGAGGTGGCAGTGGTTCAGGGCTGGGTGTCGCATGTCTCTTTTACCCGCGTTGCCCTCTGTCATGGCACAGCTTTTTGTCCATACAAGGCACCATCACGAACAAGCTCTGCAAGACAGAAGACAAGAACAAGTGTTAGAATACTCCCACTCACATGGACTTCACCTCTGTGCCCCCCGCCTTTTTACATGTTCAACCTTTTACTCTTTACGTCTCTTTAAACTGCCATGTACTTTCTCCCTTAATGAACTGTCCTTTTTCCTGGCAAGGTGGATATAATACAATTAAACTAGCAGCCGAGTAAGACACAGCAAGAGAAATTTCATCTGCGGAAAAATGTGAACGTTCAACACTGTGTTAACAGAAAAGGTTGCAGGCTAACTGGGGATGTTTCACGCGGATGGTCGATGTTTCAGCCTGATGGCGAGAAATGACCCTTGTTAGAGTGCAGTGAGGCTAAATGTCCATGTGGATTTGGTGTTGCTGCATGTGAATTACTTGCATCAATGGTAATGGTGAGTATACTGTACAGTATGTGTGTCTGAGGGGGTGTTGTGTTGAATGGACTGTATTGGAATTGTTTTAACTAAAAAATAAAATCAACATAATGATGTGGCAGCTTGTTTGTCTCCATGAGTTTCAAGCAGTAATTGCTCACATAACCCCAGAATGGCAACAAATATGTTTGTTTGTTTGTAGCCTTTAATTATCCAGGTAAAAATCCCATTGAGATCAACGATCTCTTTTACAATATATACTATCTTCAAAAAGTAATCAACTGACTGAGTCATTTCACAGGCTCATTGATACATTGAGTACACTGATTTCTATAGTTACTAAATTCTGGCATTTAAATGTACATAATTTCTATGTAGAGAATGCATATATCTACGTTTTAAAGATCCATATAACACCAAGCAATGAGCACAATGATCATGGGAAATAACACATTTACATAATCCCCACAGCCGTTTTCTATTTGCTTCATTGCTTTAATGATCTGTTTCTGTTTGTAATTGCAAATTACTGCTTTTTTAAATATCTCAGTTGTTGCATTTTGAAGTGCTACCTTTATTCCTGAAATGCCCCAGCTTTTTCAAAGCAATGTTATGATAAAGCTATTTGCTTATTAATGTTTGCGCATTACTTGCAGGCTTGAATCCCAGTCTATAGGGTACGGCAGAGTAACATCACTGCAGTCACTGTGCTTGTCTCTGAAGCACACACACTCTCGGCACACTGTCAGCTCATTATTATAAAAAGCATATTGGTATGGCAGCACTATCTGCTTTACATAACAGGATATATACGTGAAAACCAAGAAATAAAATAAATCTGACACCTATTGTTTTGTCTTTATAAGTTGTACGGTATTTTAGAAAAAAGTTTGCTAGGATTGTAGGAAAGAAATGGTGGGTTTTTTGTTTGTTTGATTGATTTGTGAGGGTTTTCTTTCTCCATTACATTTCGTTCATTTTCTCCAATTCCAGTCTCAATACACAGGGGTTTTACGGGAAGAGAAGATAACGATAGGGTTAATTAGAGGAGGGATGCATGGTTCAACTGTAAAGCCTTATGTTCTCCGAGACTCATGTCTCCTAACAGCTTGAAAAGACACAGACCTTGACAGAAAAACACCTCTAACAGCCACAGGTTGTTGAATTGACAGATGGCTGTGTAGACAGTTAGGCTGACCATAATTGCCTCATCACCAGTAGTATCTGCATTCAGCTCATGACTATCTTTGCCAATTAGGTAGCGCTTAGATATCTGAATGCACATCATAAAGGCGAAAAAGAAAAATGCTAGAAATATGAAAGGTGCCCTTTGAAAAGCTTTTGACTGCCTTCAGAGCTCTGTCAATCACTGCAAAGCAAAATCCAGCCAAGGTAAGCAGATGATGAGCGCACAGACAGACACATACCTTACTTTGATAGTGAGGTGAGTGACATTCGGAAAATAGCTGAGATGAGGCAGAAGGAGAGCACACACACTCATTCTTTTCTGTTTCCCACAGCACTCACCCCTCCGCGGCAGCACAGCACGCATCTCCATATCTCCCCTCTTTCTTCCTATCGCTGTTTTATCTCTCCGTCCTCCTGTTCACACATCTTCCACCTAACTCCTTTTCCCTCCCCGGTCCTGTCTGGCCTGGCAAAAGCTCCAGTCCGCTCATCAGTCCCTGCAGGCTGGCTTTTCTATCGATCGCAGCGCAGAAACATCAGATGCCAGGAATGTAGCCTTTAACAAAGAGCAGGCCGTTGCCACAGCAACTACAAACCCTTACTCCCATCCGCTCTATGTAGTCTGCCAATCACATTAATGGGAAATGGGAAGAAATAGCCAGGAGTGTGACATTTGTTCATATTATTAGTCTGCACATTGAGAAAACTAACAAATTGAATACATCCCTGGAAATTCAGTGTCATTGGTATAGCAGGCTAGTTTAAGGTGTTTCCAATCTGTCATTCTGGACGCCTCGCTATTTGTCGAGCTGTCTTGTTGCCCATCCATCTGCGGCTCTGGTAACTATCTCTGTCTGTCTACCTTGTTATCCGTCCACAAGCCCGACTCTGTCTTTTTGTATTTATCTCTCTGCCTTTAGCCGTCAGCCTCTGTTCCTCGCTGCCTCCCTGTTTAATAATTACAGTCCAGTTGTCTGGTGGGGGAACTGGTCTTGGTGATCTGTCGGAGAGTTGTGTGTCAGGAAACACGAATTCTTACCACGGCTCTGCTCAAGAGAGTTGGTGTAACCTCTCTGTAACTTATTTATGCTCATATCAGAAAAAAAAAACAGGAAAAATACCTATCCTTGTGTTTCTTTTGCTTTTTCTGGTGGGAAATCCTAAAAGACCAAGAGTTCTCTTACAGACAAAAATGTATTTGTTTTTACAGAGACGTAGAGCTCCTCGTAAAAAATGTTTCAGCATTTCATGATCAACAGGTCTCAGTGCAGAAACTGCTCAAATAAAGATGATTCCCCAAGACTGTAAATCATGGTCATGGATTAAAATATTATTTCAGCACCGCCTTGAACAATGATGTAGCTTTGATTCTGCTTGAGACCAGCAGTCTGTTTGATGTCCCAATCCATATCTGGCATACAGAACCCTTTTTCTTTTTTTCAGGTTTTCATTATTTGCCTATAAGACATTTTCTCCCACCACAGAATGCCTGAATGGACAGCTGATAGGGGTTGACAGACTGTTTTATGATATGATAGTATGTGATCCTTTATGGCAGAATGGTGTTTCAAAGAATCCATAATGAAAGAAAACATCCAAGAAGAAGCTGTTTGACAATGTTGGTAAGTGAAAAGAAAATCCATAAACTGTAGCTAGCTGGCAAAGAACGGTGGCTTCTGCAGATTATATTTTCTTTTGTATTGTGTAGCACCTGTTCAGAGTTTGCTAGAGATTTGTTTAACGAGGTTTCGGTTTTTCCAGCTAAACAGAGCTAAAACAATCTTTCTGGGAATGGCAGATTAAGGAGGGGGTGAAAATACAATTCAATTGTTAGGGAGTAGAGAGAAAGAAAGCAGTGCGTTCAGGTTTAATGGAAAGGTTGTTCCAAATGTAGTAAACAATAAGGGACCATTTCAAATAGAAAGCCCAATTTGCACTCTGTGATCTCATTGATTTGTGGTCATTAAACCAGGAAATTACATTTAATGGCACATTTGCAGATATTCAAAATGACTTTTGAGAGCTGAACCAATATTTTCTTGGACAATAAAGGCAAATACTGAGTGTAATGTGAAAGGTTTTGCTCATAGTAATACATATCATCTAACTTCCTGTATAAAAGGACATGTCAGTGCTCACTAACCCACTGTGTGCTACCTGCCTGGCACTACACGCAACACGGTGCAAGCTAGCTTAGAATTTAGCTGGTGTTGGGTGAACATAGTGTAGAATGTTGCTTTGGAGTGGTGCAGGAATGACTCCTTTTCATGTTTTGTTCAACCACTTAAAATATGTCAGTAATTACCCCACTTGTAAATGTCTGAATATTCTATGTGTCATGAAAACAACAGTTGCTGAAAAGTGACTACATAAACTACTAAACCTCATCACGCCGACTATTAGCCGCGTTTAGCTTAGCGGTGGTGACGCGCAGCCATGCAACGTGATGTAGTTTGTTAATAGCTTAACTAGCTTTCTACTTCTGCCTTTTGCATTACCACTTTAAAAATCCCAAAGTGGTGTTAATAAGTGGAGAATATCCTGCTGAACAAAATGTGTAGGTATCATAAATGTGTGTTTGCCACAGAGCTTATTTTTTTGCAATATACTAAAATCAAATGGGAAAATCCCATAGTTTGTGATGCTAACTTCGGGATCGGCTGACAAAAATACAGGATGTCATCAATGCACTACTCTATGAGAAAACTACATATTTCCCTATATATATATTTATATGAGTCTTATATTCTCTCGATGGACAGAAATACCTATGTGCTAATGTCACTTACTTTGTGTAAGATGAGATAATATTAAAGGCTGTGTGCAATATCAACTCTATAGGGGTAAAGGTGAAACAGTTCTTGTTATATTTTATGTTGGCAAAATATATTGATGGAACTTTCAACTCTGTATGAATTATTTATAGATGTGACAGATGTTTTCAATGTGTGAGGCAGGCATCCCCAGGAGGGCTTCAAGCAGTTTCAGGGGAAGCTCAGTGAACTGAAGTAAAACAAATTTACATTAGCTATTACATAAATTATCAAAAGAATATCAGTTGAGATTATGTTTTTTTTGAGAATTCTACTCATAGGCTACAGACACTCATATGGGTTTGAAAATACCTTTATAATGTATTTGGTGTATTTTTAAGTAATGTCAAAAAGCAATATCAGCCTATCTTGGCTCAATTGTTGAGTGTCTGCTGGATTAAATTACACAATCATCCTCCCATAGAGTGGTGCAGTGAGGACATATTGTTTGTAGGCTGACCGAGTTAGCATCGCTCCCTCAACAAAAAGCAATGGGATTTCCCCTTCGGATTTTTGTATAAAATGCAATCAGCAAAAGTAAAAAGCTAGCGTAAGGCTATACGAACTACGAACTACGTCATGGACGCATGGCTGCACATCCCAATCACTGAGCTAGAGGCGGTATCGTGTTGGTGTAATGGCGTTCAGTCATTTATTTTGTCACTTGTTAGCAACTGCCGTTTTTTGTGACACATGAACATTTCGGAAATTCACGAGTGGGGTGTTTACTGACGTATTTTATGTTAAATTAATGAATAAGATTAGAACAAAACGTGGACATTATTTATGGCGTCTTACGAAAAACACAAACCAAAATGCTAGCTTGAAGAAGAGGGAACCGGAAGTTGTAAAATGCTAACTAATTGAATAATTTCTGGGTTTTAAACATTCTAAAAGGCACCCCTCTAATCAATTTGCTTGGAAAAACGAAATATATAAGTTCTGTAATGGACACAGGGTGCTCACAGAAGGTAAAACGCCCTGAGGCAAATTTGTTATATTGGGCCATATAAATATAATTCACTTGACTAGTGGCCATTTCTCGACTACCTTGGACAGCAGGCATATTTTTACAAACACTCGGAGCCAACCGTGTCATGGCCAAGATTGAAAACATTCAAGATCCAGCAGAATTCTGGGTAAATGGTAATGGTGAGAGAGGGTCATTGAGAAGGGCAGCCTACAGGATTGAGCGTTTTGGGATTTGGTTCTGAATTGGATTAGAGTCAGTGAAACTGTAGAAAGTCTGACAGCTGAAAAAGGAGCTGTATAGGCTGATGCATGAGTCACTGTTAGAGTCAGGGAGAGGGAAGAATAAAGAGAGCGGCGTATGAGATAGAGCAGAAATACACGAAGCAATGAGGAAAGCCATGCCGACGAGATTAGATAAAACCCTTGTTTGCACGACTTGACTCTGATTTCGAATGTGAATTTAACTGAGTAAAGCTTGAGAGAGTGATTCCAGCTCTTCCAAGGAGATCTCAAGCAACGCTGCGGTGCACATGTTGATTTTAATCTGTGAAGATGAGCACTATTAAAACCCTGTTCATTATCACCCCACTTTTAACATCTGCTGCCTGTGACAGGAGCAGAGCAAATTTATTTGAAACTGAGGAGGACTTAATTGAACTGTTCCAATTAATATTTTAAATTACGCCAAATTACAGCATTGATCGCCATATAATTATGTATGAATTAATAATGACTTTTATTGACAGAATTTGTGCCTGACACTTTTATTTTTTCTCTCCGATGTCCATTAAATCAATGCTTTGTGTTGTATCTTTGTGAGAAGCAGCAACTGCAATACCACAACTTTAAGCTAACGTTATTAGCAAGCCCCAATATGTGTGGTTTAAGCTAACGTTATAAGCAAAGTTAGCCTAAAATGTGTGGTTTAAGCTAATGTTATTAGCAAATTAAGCCTAATATTTGTGGTGCCAGAGCAAAGAGGCTGCCAGTCTGGCGCCATGGAGCAGTTAGGGGTTCGGCCTTGCTGAAGGGCACCTCGGCAGTGCCCAGGAGGTGAACTGGCATCCCTCCAGCTATCAGTTCACACTCCGTTCTTTGGTCCGATCGGGACGTGACGAACAAAAACCGGCGACCCTTTTGTTCCAAGGCCATTTCCCTACAGACTGAGCCAGTGCCGCATTGTCAAAGCTAACTTTTTTTCAAAGTTACCCCAATATGTGGGGTTTAAGCTGACGTTATTAGCAAAGTTAACATAATATGTGTGGTTTAAGATAACGTTATTAGCATAGTTAACACAATATGTGTGGTTTAAGCTAACGTTATTAGCAAAGTCAACACAATATGTGTGGTTTAAGCTAACGTTATTAGCAAAGTCAACACAATATGTGTGATTTAAGCTAATGTTTTAGCAAAAAATACATGTGGTCAGGGTATACAACATTAAAGGCTTTTGTGGTGACTGTGCATAATAATCTCTACTATAAATCCTCCTTTGTCTTTGCACAGTCTCGCCAACATCAGGCTTTGAGTTCACTTACATGGATGCAAATAATTTACACTCCGCCTCTTTGGAAAAAGCCATTGTTATTTTTCTCAACATAAATCTTACTCAATACCACCAATTGTTTATTCAGTTGTAGGACAAAAGAAACATGTATTTATGTAATTTGTCACTGTATATTGGTATTAAGTGCACCGTATTCATTCTTCCTGCTTTTTTCTCTTGAAATATTTAACATGGGCCTGACTCTACTGCTTTGCTCATTTCCAGATATAATACTGGCATGAATAATGAAATTATTTCACATGAGAGGGTTCACTTGTAGGCAATAATTGCCGCAGTTTGAGCATATAACATGACATACTCTGCATGATAATTGACCTGAAAGGAAACATCGTTAAAACCAATCATCAATTTTGCGTCTGCGTGTTGTTGCGCAAAGGAACATGCGTGCAAACTGTGTTTACGATTCACTAGCGGTGTCTTACATGTGATTTGATGCTTATTCAAAAGGGAACCTTGTTGGTTGTGATACGCTGCATTAACGAAACATGAGACTTACATATTATATTCATACAGTCGTCTGATGGAACAAAGCAAATCCCTGTTGATTGCCCTTTTTAATTATGTCCATACCATTACACAGAGGATGTAGAGAATGAGAACTGCATGTCTTTCAAGATGTGAGACCATTGAGATGTGGATTGTGCAAAAGCACAAGCATCCCTAATATTTTGTTCTGTGCTTGTGCTCTGGTTAATGACAATTCACTGTGTATGCATAACAAATGCCAACCAAATGCATTTTCTATTCTGGGAATAATAGAACTCTGCTTACTGACCACCCTACAGAGTGCGAAATGTGTTGGGAATCGGAAGTAGAATCTTGTTCCTCGCGGCTAATTAGTGCTTGTGCATTCAAACTGCCAATTAAGCAGCTCCTTTCTGCACCACTGGCCATGTTTCCTCTGAAGCGCTGCCTTGTTGAGCCATCAGCAGCATATCCTGTCTTCCACCATGTGGCTTGTTGTTCGTCTGCTGTGCTGCGGGCTCACCAGGGAGGTTGCTTTACCCTGCAGTCTCTGGATTTAGTCCTGTTAATACTTAGTCAGTGTTTGCTCATACTGATAGACGCAGGGAGGGACTGCATAGTGCTTCTAAACTCGAGCCACCAGAACTGAAACAAAAAGCACAAACATTCTGTAACCGAGCCTCCATGCTGTTAGGACATGAATAATGTGAACATAACGCTCCTCCACCAGAGGAATTATATCACAGCAGCATGTGCCATATTTTCATTTATTGTCTGTTTCAATTCAAATGTAAGCTCCTTTTGAATGTGGTTTTCGTTACATATGGTGAATCTTCATGTGCTCAAATCTGAATAAGCACCCAGGTCACTTTTATGTGGAGGCAATCTCACTGCTTTAGAATTTATGACTTTTCTGTGACACTTTCAACATGGCAAGTCGGAATCAAATGCTTTCAGATTTATAATAGATCAAATGACTATGTAATGTATGATGTGAAAGGTGTCACTTGTAGTGACAACCCCACAGAGACTTATCTACTATGCAGTTCTTAGCTCTCTGAAGCATATACGTTATTTTTTATCCCAGCAAAGAAGGTTATATTTTTGCTTGGTTTGTCTGTTTGTCTGTACGCAGAAAAACTACTGGCCCAATTTTCATGAAACATAATGGAAGGGTGTAGAATGGGCCAAGAAAGAACCCAATGAAAAAATGGGAGCGGATCCCAAGTTTCTATTACATAAACATTTGCTAGATTTGTGCAATTTTTGCTTCACTTGCCTCATATGGTGAAGAATGAATTAACAACTGGAAAATCCTTGAGAATGCGCCCTTGTCGGAAAGTCTGAAGAACATTTGGTTTGCATATTTTAACTTATTTACTTCCTTTGCTATGAGTTCACATGCAAACATTACATTTAATCTGAGCAGTGAAAGCAATACTAGCCTCCCTATCACATTATGACTTAAAGCTCATGAACACACTACAATTGAAAGAAAGACTTCCCAACCCCCGGCAATGGGACCATTCTAGGAAGATGTGAATGCGTTGGCCTTGGTGAAGGTCTACACTCTCTGAGTGCCATTTTAGTTGATTTAATTCTGCCTTTTTTTTAGTTTTGACTGCTCTCATCAGTGTTGGTCTAACAAAAAAGCTCTAAAAACCTACTATAAAACACTTCCCATGACAAAAACATTTAAGACGTTCGCAACAGGTTAATCACATCCCTATCAGCCCCTGCATGAAACGCACCAGGCATTTCACTACATTCAATATAAGCGCACTGCAATATTAGGTTGAATATATCCATCAGAACTTGGTGGAGTCAAAACCAGAGCTAAAAGGAGACCTATATTAAGTAATGCAATCCAGACCAATTAAAGTTAATGTCAGAATGCCAACAAATGGCCATTAGAAATCAAGCAGTATTGACGTCTGGTCATTTAGTTCTCATAATGATCTCTCTACTTTCAATATTTAAGACTTTACCAGAAAAATAGGTTTACAAATCTATAGCTGATGCAGCCTTTTAGAGAACTGACCAAATGCTCTTAGCGTGAATGGTCTTATAAGCATTGTGGCTCTTTTCTCAACCCTAACCCTAACCTGGACACCTATGTCTAGATGACTAATAGCAAGTACTTTATGGTCAGCCAAGAAAAAAAGACGTTTCAGGCCACTTGTGAGCTACTAATTTGCAGCAATGCATACATTACCTAATAAAATTGATTTATTCATAAGCCATTTAGCCTGCACTTTTCAATGTAAGCAACTCATTATTGGCTTTTGCCCACAGGTGCTTTTAAAGGAATTAAGGTCTTTCCATATTAATTAATGAATTAGTTAAGTTGCTTAAGTATATTTCCCAAAACATTAACATGCACACACTCACATTTAAAGCTTGCAAAACGGAAAATGTCATATTCATAGTACATTGTACGTTTATCCCTTTCTGCCATTGTGTATTCTACTTCACTGTTGTCATTGAACAACAGTCACACAGTAATCATATTTGTGAAATGACTGCTTGAAAAGATGCCAATGCTTCATCTCAATGGCTGCTTAGGTTTCCATTTTAAAGGAATAATCTGATTTTCCACGGCGTGTCGACTGGCATTACGTTTCTCGGTTTTGTGGAATAGCAGATTTTTTCCCACCCTGTGTGTCTTGTTTATAAATGACAGTGTTACTTGAAGGACACTCGCCATATTAGGTTCCTGTCTAATTTTAGTCTCGGGAGGTAGAACTCATCCATTTTTCATGGTATATGTGTACTACCGACCACAGTGATTCATAGGCCTCTTTCCCATTCACCAAAATAAGATTTGTCATAGCATATAACAGCGTTTTTTTTTCCTGCACTCAGTCTTATAATGTTATTATCTTGTGCAGACAAGTTCCATGTCATTTCTTTCAAAACTGCATTATCGTTTATTTGCAAAGTTTGTAGTGCCTTCCAAGGTTTACTGCAAACTGGGGTAGGGGTCGGGATTATCTTCAGTTAAGCTTGTGTGAAATCCTCACAATCATATTAAAAAACACCAAAATAGCCCAAATACAAGGTTTTACTTAACCAGAGAAGATCTTCACACAATGTAACATATGATTCATTTTTCTTTCAGAAGGTGAAAGAACTCCCTTGGCTTCATTCTTAACTATGTCCCTTTCAATTTCAGATGACGCCAATCCACAAAGGCGAAGAGGCGTCGCCTGAAAAGGTCAAGTGTTAATTTACATCTAAAGGGGAAAGGAGCCCACTGATGTTAGACGGTCTCTTGTTGTCAACATTTTTATGTTCGAAGCAAAACTCAAGGGAGGCATTTGTACTGTCCTAGTAGGGCCCTGTTGCAATTATATGGTGCCCACATTGATCCCAAGTATTGATTAAAGTTCGTCCTTGATTTTAAGATTCAACAGACGTTTCTCAGAGGAAATAAGAACAATGGAAAGTGCTCTCATTTGAAAACAGCAAGGAACCTCATAAATAAGGCATTTGTATTTACTTTAAGAAGAGAAATGTTGTCCTCTTGTGTCTGCGTTCTGTTCATTGAAGCTTTGATAAAAGTCAATACAACAAGCTGGATTCAATTATTGGGGAGATGAACGGATATGATGCAATATCCTTTTTTTATTGGACTGTTATATAGAACATATGGGATTTTAAAAATAATTAAGTTCAACCTACCATTGCAAAATCACGTTTAAGAGTGCAACACATCAGTTATTGGTACACTGTCTGTTTCTTCTGTCTACATTTGATTTGAATTAACATTATTGGAAGTTGGAAAAAGCTCTCCTGGCTGTATCCAAAGGTTAAAATATAAAGAATAAATATATAACCTACCAGTCAGAGTTCCCGTTAGAATATTTTTTTGCCAGTCAACATGTCCGTTAAAGTTTAAATCTTCCGGACAAAATGAGAAAAGTGCCGGTCAAAGGTCTTCTTTGTTATTTATTGAGCTTTTAAACAAATTGATATGATTCGATATTAAACAAACTAATTCTAGTAGATTAACTACATTATTCAAAAGTGTACAGTAATTTATAACACGGGAATAATAAACGGAGCACTCTCTCCCTCTCCTGACAGCCCGTCAGTATCATGCAGCTCGCGGATCCAGTAATTAGTGACCCGACAGTAAAACTAAACATATCTATAACTAGTTTAGGTAGTTTGAGAGGTAATTAAAATAGCTACGTGATATTCTAACCTGAAGTGTGTGGTTTGTTCCGCTCAGCTGCAGATGATCATGCAGAGCTGCGTGTCAACTCGTCAGCAGCAGCTGATCTCTTGCTCCCGTCAGATTAGACTTCACTCGCGTTTATGTCCATATCGATCAGATCTAGCTAGTTCTAGCTAATGATATGACTACATGCTTATTAAAAGACACCTAAACAATAAGCGTCGCTATGCAACCGGGTGAGGCCACAAAGTATAGCGCAGCATTATGCATTTGTTTACATGCCCACCGGAACCCCGAGGCATTACCAACAGATCAACGCACAATCAACCCATACAGGACACTCTTTCTCCACATTAAATGTTAGTCATTAGAATTGACTATTCTTGTCTGTCACATACTATTCTTGTCTGTCACATAAGTGGCGCAACTGATGCCGTATTGTGCTAAAGGGAAATTATTTTGACCGGACATTTTGACCGGAGAGATTTAGATTTGCCGGTCTTCAGCATATTTTACCGGTCATAGTCCGGTAATTACCGGCTAACGGGAACTCTGCTACCAGTAACTCTAAAGCTCACACAAAAACGAAATAATATCTTGTTTGCAGCAAATCACTGCCTCCGGCCAAGAAATAGTCCCGCACATAATCCCTTATAATACCACAATTCCTGTTTTTCTGCTTCAATTTTGTACGGATTTATCAAACAAGATACAATGTGTTAATTAGTGAGCTGTAGTCGTGGTACATTGGCAAGAATCAAGCTCACGGTTTACTGTGCTGTCAGGGTTTAAGATAAGCTAACCAGCCGCAGGCTCTGGCTTAATATTCAACCCTATACTACCATTTATACCATACTTGATATACAAGTTTCTGATAACCCAACATCATGAACAAGATCAATGATTAGCTGCCAAACATATCGTATACAATCTGCATGGATGTATAAACAGCAAAGTGTGCCTCCACGTGCGCGAACCACGCTGTAGCTCTGTAGGAGCCATAATCGAGGATACACTGATGGTTCCTCCGTGGCTCCTCCGCGGATGTATTTCCGGCAACAGTGATGTTTCAAAGAGTCGTGACGCACGGCCGGACTTATCTCAGCCAATGACAGCTCTGCATGCATCCCCTGGATATTATTTTATTAACTGCTTGAATCAGACGTGATGTTTACAGTGAGAACAGCTGTGAGGTCCGTGCAGAAAGCAGAGCAGTGTGTATAATATATATCACTCAGTATAACAGGCCTACATTACTCTCTGTATTTGTATGCTGTAGTTTAGTAGATATCTACAAACAAAGAGTCGATATTTGTCTAAAACCATTTAGTGCTTCACATAATAAAATACACAACGGCTGTATCCTGATATATATTATATGCTTTAGGAGCTGTAAGTGTGTGTTGTAAACTAAAGTGTGTAGGTGCGTGTGGTACAGTGTGTGTGTGTGTGTGTGTGTGTGTGTGTGTGTGTGTGTGTGTGTGTGTGTGTGTGTGTGTGTGTGTGTGTGTGTGTGTGTGTGTGTGTGTGTGTGTGTGTGTGTGTGTGTGTGTGCGTAGATGCGGCGGACAGACAGGTCTCAGTTGGTTTGGTGTCCTATGCTTACTTTTAATAATTGTAAATACAACTTTTGGCCCGTAATTTCATTTCCTCATTGTAGCGACCAGAGGGGGGGGGGGGATATATCCAGTCTCTGATAGTGTTACGTTGTTATGAGAGTGCTCTCATACTTGTTTCATTCTGAAATTGTATATATTTATATAAATATATATATACCTATATATGTGTGTGTGTATATGTTCGCATCTTTAGCCTCTTATTGTCTCATTATACCGCACTGTGAATTAATTCAAAGTAAACATACAAGTCGTCATGAACACATCTGTCCATCAGACAGAGGGCTGCTGTGCCTCCTGTCATCATTAATGGACGTCTCTTTAAAATGACCGCTCAGAGGAGAGGAGTTCTCATTTCTCTAAACGCCTGCTGCTTCCCCTCCTCTCCCCTCGGTTCCCCTTCTCGACTCCTCCGCTCGCATCTCCTGTGGGCGGGACTAAGACACGAGGATAGGAGTCGAGGAGGGGAGTCGAGGAGGGGAATTAGAGAAATGAGAAAGGGCCAGGGTCTACTGCCCTCTAGCAATGTAATGCAGGAAGTAGAGGGCTATATTTACCAAATTCAAGACAATAATATTCTTGTTTTGTTATGACTCAAGTGACCTATCAAGCTAGCTATTTTGCTAATATTGAGAAAGGTGTATTTGTTTTTTTCAACCAATACTTTAGATGAACATTTATGCGATTGAGGGGGCATTTCATTTGTTATTATTTCATTTGTGGATCAAACATGATACAGTAGGTATGATATTGCATCAATCAATCAATTCAATTAACCAAATACAGATATATGTGTGTCTTTATTCCAATGGGATTAATAACATTAATAGTGATCCAGAAGTGGGCAAAACAAATTATAATTGGATGCACTTAGTCAGTGTACATATGTTTTTTAATGTGTATAGGTAATAATACATTTAAGTGAAATAGATATACCTTGGGATAGTATGATAGTGATAATAGCACAATACAATTGAATGCATTTAAATATGCTATAATTAAATAATGATTGATAAATACAATTATAAATATGCATTGTTCAATATTTATAATGTTACTGTATAAATGTTATGTATAATGTATATGAATGTATGTAATATATCTGAATAAAATCAAATGTATATTCCCCTGCTGTGGGAGGAATAAAGGATATCTGATAATACATGATATATGTCAAAATGATATATTGATATATCTTTTTTTAATTAAAACCCAATTGAGACTTACTTTGCAATAAAAGTATAATCTATTCTTATCTAATATAAACATCAAATCCTACGTAATATTACATTGTATTAATTAATATTGGTAAGCTAGTGCAGAGGCTTATTTCCCAAATGTCAAATTCATTCTTTATTTTTGTCCGTTTCTACATGCAAGCTCCAGAATGAAAACTCACTCATTCAGTCAGCAATGGTGATTCACCGCAGTGAATGAGAGGTCACGCAGAACAAAAGTGTAGTTGCATCCGAGTGCTAATAATTACGTGATTAACTCGTCCAGTTTGAATAGAAGTTTCCAATTCATTTGCAGTGCTTGAGGACATCTTGCTGCTATTCTCCTCACACTCCCTCTGGGTCACTGCACACCTCATTTCCATAAAGTAAACATTCGGAAGTAAACATTCGGAACTAAAGCAGGATGCCTCTGACAGCTTTATAATTAATACA
The DNA here is from genome assembly GCF_902827165.1 of Trematomus bernacchii. Taxonomy (NCBI): domain Eukaryota; kingdom Metazoa; phylum Chordata; class Actinopteri; order Perciformes; family Nototheniidae; genus Trematomus; species Trematomus bernacchii. The sequence goes on from NW_022987656.1 coordinate 3,058,642, forward strand.
AGCTTTTAAAATCAGTCATTTCCTATTATCTGCCAAGGGATTCACAATCATGATATGCTCTCATTCCCAATTCTTTGCATTCTAAGAACTTACACTTCTTTCCGGGAAAGTCTCTTCCACTTCCACATTTCTAGGAACTAATTCTGCCCGCTAGCAATTATTAATAACAAGAATGTTGACGAAAGCCTTTTTCAGACGGATGTTTGAACTCCAGGAAATGTTCTCACTGGCTTCAGACGAGTTTGTGTTTGGGAAAGGGTAAGAGAAATAAGCAGCATCACTTGCATTCATGGGTTCCTCCGAAAACGTTTTAAAACATGATATAATATGTGAAAACTAAGTTGGTTTTTCCACAAACAAAATAGAAATATAGCCCTTAAACATGTTAAAGAAACTTTTTAGGTTTTCACATTCACTTTCATTAGCCTGAGGAACAGAATGTCTTACTACTCATCTGTCAGTAATCCCATGAATTTGGCTTAGAACCAAAATGTATTTACTACCATATACACTGGGGAGCAGTAAATATTGGCGCTGTTAATATCTGGAATTTTCTCCGATCATTTTCCTAGAGAGTCGTTTAGTTGGCGTCATATCTTTTTTTACATTCGACCCACAGCGAGGGATTAGGCTGTCCTCGCTGGCACTGAATAACATGAGGGGGATTAGCACTTTCGCCTGTCACCAAATCATTCTGACGGATTAGCAATCTCCACCGTCACTCCCTAGAAATCGCTCGGGCTTTGAAGCAAATTCAAGTCGCTGTGACAGCCAAGGTGACATTGGAGTGGAAAGGAAAGAGTCATTCTCATCAACCCTTTCTGACAGAGTCTCCCTCAGCATGCACAGTGTTAGCATGACGGACATTACGTAGGAGTTGTCAAGAGACAGTAGGAAATCAAGTGGGTTAACATACTGTAAATCAGCTACCAATCACTTTAGTCAGCTGCAAGATGTATAACAAAGTCTTTTATTCATTTATAATTGGTTAGAAAACCAGTATGTAGTACCTCTAGCTTCTTCCCTTGATATGATTGTCATTGACTCATACGTATAGTTAGTGTTAAGGGTTTTGGGCAAGTAAAAATGTGAAAAATCCGAACTTGGTGTGTCCGTGTACAACCATCTGGAAAGGTATACAGCAAAAGACAGCTTATTTTCTGCTGATTCTGGGGTAGGGTTAGGCATTGGGATGATAATGAGTTAGAAAACCCAGTGAGGGAACTCTTTTGGACATTGGATTTCTATTGGTAAGAATACCAATGAGCCTCAGGGGCTAGGGTTGGGGTAAGGGTTAGGGTATAGGGACGAATATGAACAAAATATGAACCTGAAACTACGCAACACTGCACCGCAGAAAACGTTTCTAAATAGAACACCAAAAATCGAAATCATGACAATATTGATTTAGCGAACTGACATTGGGGGAAACAAAGAGTTTTGTGCTGCTTTGGAGCTGACCCGGGTTAATTGGGCAATGGCTCTTCTCAACCTCTTTCTCTCTTACAAGCTGAATATCATTGTTCCCAAGACAGTCACAAGCCAAATCAGCTTTATGATGAAGTTGGAGTGGTAATTGATTAGATATACCCATTTGGTGTCCAAGTTAACCCTCTTAAGTTCTTTGGTACAGAGATATGTACCTTCAACTTGTTATCAAAGAATCAGATATATAATTCAGCTGATAATCTAACGGACTGATGATTGATTCAGGAGAAAGAAAATAACTCTTACCAAGCATTTTTTGACGTCCTGATTGCGTACTAAGGTTTTTTTGGGGGGCCTTTATTGAAGAGACAGAGTAGAAAGGGGAAGACAAAGGGGATGATTTGCGGCAAATTGTCCCAGGCCAGATTTGATACCGGGTCCACCACAAGGGGACTGGCACCATTATATCGGCCGAGACCCCTACTAAGTGGGCTATAATGAGGCCCAAACAGTGTTGAATTTGACCAACTGTTGCATCTTACCTATCTCTCCCTTTATCCCACCTTAGAGTAAGGTAATCGCTATAATCACCTTTTTCACAAGTTTAATGATATATCACACAAACCACACCGTGTTGAACTTACCCCGCCATTAGGGTCTTTAGTCTATCTATGTAGTACACCATTTTAGATTTGACAAAAAATGGCCGTCAAAATTCCCCAGGGACCAACTGATAGTTCAACGAGCAAATCCCCTCATCTCAGAAACCAGTAATGTTTATCTTTTAGATTGATCAATACTATTTCAAAAATGTTGTTTCATAAGACCAGGTTCCTCAGTTAGATCTTTCCAGTAAACAACAGCATTTCTGCAATTTCTACTGGTTGCCAGAATCAATAATTACTTAATTCCACTAATGTAGCTCTTCCATAGGTGTAGCTGTTGCAGCAATAAAAGCAGTGACTGCTTTATAGTGTTTGTGGATGTCTTACTTAAAATGTAACAAAAGCCTGAGGTTCACCCAGACTGAGAACCTGTTATTCTGTGATTTGTTTACTCCAGAATGCAGATCCACAGAATTAATGTAAAAGCATTCAATTACTGTGTGTGTGTGTGTGTGTGTGTGTGTGTGTGTGTGTGTGTGTGTGTGTGTGTGTGTGTGTGTGTGTGTGTGTGTGTGTGTGTGTGTGTGTGTGTGTGTGTGTGTGTGTGTGTGTGTGTGTGTGTGTGTGTGAGCAGTTTGGATGCTTTCAAAGGAAACTACCTGCCTTTTACACCTGCCGCATAATTGGCTGTCTGCAAACATAGCCGGAGACTGAACTCTTTTGGGAATGAATGGGTTTGAACCACTTAATTGTGATTAAACAAACTGAAATAACTCATATTCACAGGCATGCATCAATACTCCCAGAGATTATGCATAGTCTGATATCCACTTTGTGACCAAGCGAGAAGGGGAAATTCTATCACTGCACAATGATGAGTTCATACTGTCTGTGCTGGAAGGAAGTGTGGTTTGGATAGAGCTTCTATGTTTAAAGAGTGTTTCACTCATGTAGTCTTCAAAACCACTGCTATCCTAAAAGTCAAACCTCCTGGAGAAGCTAGTTTAAAAAACCCATCCAGTTGAAAAAGTAGCACATAAAATATTTCAGCCCCACTCCTTTTTTGGTAAAGTGAAACGTCACATTTTCTCTGTCTATATGCAGCAGCCAAGCTGTCCCAACATTCAGAATCTTACAAATTGTACCATTCAAGAAAATAAATAATATGCCAGGAAATCAATACAGAGAAACTGAGGACAAAGTGGCCTCTGTAGCCATGCCTGGGTCTTTACACAGGATGGAGAACTACTGGTGGCACGCATCCATTAGCACCTCATCTATTTTCTATCAGCTGAGCACAGAGCAGCAGAGTAAATGGTGGCAGCTGCTCCGGCTACCAGAGACATTTCTAACAAATTGATACCACCTTTCTCTAGTAATATTTCACATCTGGACCTTAATACGTTTTTAGTCCTGTCTTTTTATTTTTCATAGGGCCCAAGTCAGATCACCTCAAAGGTCACAGGCAAGATGAAGGTGTTCTGAGTGTGCCTTTCCTTACAAAACCTTAAAAAATACAATTGTTTTCAGTTTTGTTGCTGTGGCATGCCTTACTATCATGAAACTGTTATCCAGTTGTAACCATCTGTTGTTTGACCAACCCAACATGTATTATATATAAATAATATCTGACAACTATATTCTCATCAAGAAAAGGGTATTTTGAGGCCATTTCCATAATTTCTGTCATCATGCAACATCTTCATGACACACAGGCGCAATACTCTTTATATTATAGCACCCAAAGTTAGTAGCACTTGAATCATTGAGACTATTTTCATGCTTGTTTTCCCAAAAATAATCTCAGGGTTTTTGGAAAATAAGAAATGTAAGCAACTCATAAGACGATATAAAATGCATGTAAATAACACATGAAGAAATATTGATTTTGTAGACATGAGCGGCTTTGCAAATTATTGTCCAAATATGGCAGAGCCCAGTGACTGGGGGTCCATGTGGGAATGCTGAGTGCACTTAGCACATGTCTTGGCAACCTGAGTGCATCCTGCGAGCTCCCTCTCCTTTAATGACCCATTAAAACTGATAAATGGCCGGAAACATTACCACTTAGTTGCTCGCCGAAATAGTATTCTTTCTTTAGAGAGAGCAATCTGCAACAAACCGACTTATTAATTTCTTTTGAGCTTTTGTAGCTCAACAAGCCATGTCCTACTCTGTCAATGTGGATTAGTGTATGACGAAGAGTTTTCTTTTTCCATTAGAAATTAGACTCTGTATACAGTACCTCAATGCAATGAAGTCACACTATAATTTGAACACAATAAATTATGCTATTTTTGTCCATCCATAGTATTTCTATGATCATGTCCCATTCTGTGAAATGAACACATGCTTTCAAACCTTAGACAAGTCTGAAATCTGGACATTACTTGAAGAAATTGTAAGAAGGCAAATGTCAATCTCCAAATTATTTGTAAAGGACATTAACTGGACTTTTCCCTGCCAGCTTCCTTGTCCAACATCTTCTAATGTCTCATGTTTGATGAGTAGTTGGCGCAAAATTGGAAAAAAAACACAACTGAGGATGAAGGAGTACGGTAATTTACACAAATATTTCGAACTGGAGAGACAAGGACAATGGCAAACATGTTTCAGGAAGGGCTGACGAATGTCGTACAAAGAACTGCAAAAACTAGGTTGTGTATGATCAAATGATGTACCGGCTACATGACTGTGGTGTAATCCGCATCATTTCATGCTTCCTCTAAACCAAAGGAGTATTTTTTAAGTAAGTGAAAAACTTCTGTTGGGCTACACATGTTAAAGTAAACTCTGGACAATGTCCAAACCTGATTCTCTGGATTGTCCAGAGTTCGTATGAAGCAACAAGTTTACTCTATGTATAAACAAGGAGATTGAAATGCAAGTTGATACAACAACATTTTTTATTTAACCACTTTGTTGAGTCAAATATCCCTTAATGCACTTAACAGCAGACTAATGGCGTTTTGTGCAACACTGCACATGTCTAAGGGTGAAATTAGAGGCAATCATCTCATGAGAAATCTGACTTGGGAAAATTAAGTGAAAGAACAGAATTGTTCATCACAAAGGAGAGAAAGAGCCAACAAAAACCCAAATAATCTTTTCAGTTTATGAGGTTGCTTGTATCAGCATTTAGTTTGAGACATTTTCAGTGAATTCATTCTGTAATCCGCTTTATTCTCTTATGAGGGCATACAGTAGGTTTATTAACATATCCAACCCAATTTCTTTCGATAATATTTATGGATAGCATTTATTCTGCTATTGGGCTATTAAATGTATGTACACCCATACGTTAAAACTCCATATAGTAGTTTGCAGTGTCACTGTCATGATTGAGAGGACAGCAGGGTGGACCCAAATGCAGAACGTACGAATACAACAAAAAATGCCTTGACATGAAATAATTCACAAATGACATAAAAGGATCTGACAACAACAAACAGAAAACCAGAACTCAAATACATGCAATACTGATCAAGACACAGCTGGGGAGGGAAGGAAAACACAAAGGCACCAAGTGAACATAATTAAGAAATCCAACAGGAGGGAAAACACAGAAACAGGAAGTAAAAACAGACCTAACACAGGGAGTGAAGATATTTCAAAAATAAAACAGGAAACAGACAGATCGTGACAGCCACAATGGATTAAATGGCATACACTGGCTGAAGGGATTTACAGATAATATTGGAAGAATACTCCGTACGAAATTGGAAGGACAAGAGCCGTGGAATGTTACGTATAATCTGGAAGAGCATACAAATAGGAAATGTTTTGGAAGAAACACAATTGAATCTTCTAATAGTCCTCTTTTTTCCCAGTCATTGATAGTTGTGTTATTTCAAACAGAACTTTGGAACTTGTGTAATTCAAATAATGTTAGGGAAACCATACGAAACTACAGTTGTCGCTAATTCAATCAGAACTCAATTCAATCCATTCTTGTATTACAATTATAAAATAACCTTTTAGCTGTTCAAAGATGAGTCAAAAATTCACCTAGAATCAATCTGAAATGTAAAAACAGCCTTGAATAGCTTTTATCTTCTTTGAGAACCAAGCCAAGATATATATCAAAGGAATAAAAAGCAATAAGGGTAATGTACCACTCAATAAAACCCTCTGAGCAGCAACATAGAAAAAGCTAAGTAAGACATTTATGCATAGCAAGAGGGGAAATCCAGTTCTTACAGCAACACAAAGACAGCAAGAATAGAGATAAATAGAAGAAAAAAAAAAAAAACATATATAAAAATCACTAAACTACTAACTAAATAAATGAGAAAAGAGACCATTTTGTCAATAGTCACTTAATCCCCCATAATCTGACCATGCACATTTAAAATCAATCTTTTTCTTTAATCACAGCTAACCATTTGTCCACAGACAGACATATAAACACCTGGCAAAAAACTCGAAACCTTTTCTGTGTTAGTTCCCTACCGTGTGCGTCTCTGCATAGAGGTTTCTATGCAATACTGAGTAATATTTGCCTGTGTGACACATTGCATAACACCTTGCAGCTCATTTGCTCTATTTCTCAGTGTCCTGAAGCAGGAGCTGTCTGTTTCTGTGAGAGCATGATTCTGTCCCATTAAGGCTACTAACAACTTTTATTACACAGCTTAGTTGCATAGGCAGCGCCAAGGGGGCGCTAGGGGGTGCTGCAGCTCCCCTTAGGATAGCCATAGCACCCCCAAGAAATGTATGTGTCTTTTTTTTTTTATGTGTGAAATTCATAATTTGAAAAAGGATTGATTGGAAAATAATATGCTACAGTACAAGTACGTCTGGGTCTCTGTGTTTCATTCAAGCTCGGCTCTGTGTGGCACGAGCCATTTTGTGTGCGTGCGCGAGCGAGCGAGAGAGAGAGAGCGCACCGGTACCGGAGATCTTTGTTGTTAGCATCTGGTGCTACGCTAACGGATATAAGGAGCTTTTTCAACAACAAGGTGGAGGGAGAACTCTCTCCTGTCAGACTGAGAATCTCAGGTGAAGTAAAAGACTCTCTCAGTGTTTAGATAGTTAACTTTAGTCTAAGTTATCTCAGTGGGTCTCAAACGGTTTGGTCACGATTAATGTAAACAATTATTTCCGAGGCACACGTTTATATGATCATTATAGGCAGTGTTGGGTCTAACGCGTTACTGTAATCACATTACATTTTTCGGTAACGGAGTAATGTAACGCGTTACTGTTATACATTCAGTAATCACACTACAGTTACTAACATTGCGCGAAAAAATTACTAGATTCTCCCTTTGACAGACTAGACTCTAGTAGTTATTACATTATTCAGAAGTTTACAGTAACTTTGAATAATAACACGGGAATAATAAACGGAGCCTCTCTTTTCCTCTCTCCTGACAGCCCGTCTGTATCAGGGGGGGATGCTAGTGACTTATCCGACCGGCCCACATCGTCCGATCGGCCCACTGTGTTTTTTTTCTTAGCCGAAGAAATACGATAATTTTTAAGTCAATAAAATCATTATGCAAGGCGGTCATTATGGGGAAAAGAACACCCTTCAGGCTCATGAAGATCCCTCCGCTTCGGGTCGGGCTCCCTGATCAGCCTGTCGGGTCTTCTTTTCCCTATAATGACTGCCTCGCTGCACATTAACCCTTACGTAAACACCAGGCTTACTAATCTACCCACACAATTTTTCTCTGGTGTCGGAATGTCTCGCGATGTTGGTGAATTCTTAAAAAACTAAATACCACTTAATTTCGGGTTAAAATGTGTTGTAACGTGCGTTACTGAGAAATGTAACGGGTATTATATTACCCAAATTTCATTAGTAATGCATTACATTACTGCGTTACAGCAAAAAGTAATACATCACTGTAACTCTGTTACTTTAGAAACGCGTTACACCCAACACTGGTTGTAGCACATGGCTAGCTAAGTAACACGTGGTTTCTGCTCTGAAAAGCGACTAGCATTGTATCACATGGTTAGCATTGTAATACATTGGGTGTTGCTATTAATATGTTGACAACTGCCCAGGTGTTAGTATTAAATGCCATATAGTGAGACCCTTGAGACCAGACTGAAATACACTAAATACAATGTATAATGCTAAACTATATAGGTTATAATACTATTGAAACCTCAAATAAAACAAACTTTAAAAAAAACCTGATTGAGAGGCAGCAATGCAAACTACCTCTGGTTCAGATGCTCAGTGTACCAGCGAGGAAGGACACAGCTATTATCTGGATGATGTTTTCATTCTAAAAAAAGCTTTGGCTTTGGCCGTCAACCAGCCACATGGCCCCACGGCAAGGAGTGTGCTTTCAGACAGAGGATGACAGAGCACTGGCGTCCAAACAACAGCACAGCTGAGAGGCCAGAGGCTCCACAACTGGAAACACGCAGGCCTGTTGCTACACTGTTGGCCTTTGTGTTCTGTGAAGTGCTTTATAATGGGACAGGGGTTATTGCATTCAGATTAAAGCTAGCTGGACTAATGGCATTGACAGGAAAGTAAGTAAAAGTACAGCAGGTGTTATCTTCTGTTATGTTCCCTGCATGAGCAAACAACCTGTTTGTATCGGCACTCGCCGCTTTTATTTGAGCTCGCAAGCTAAGCCATCCTGCATGCTGTCACAGAGGTGAATACAGCCATATTGACCATCTTAGATTGGAACAATATTTGTTCTGAGATGTGCAACAGCAGGCCATATCTTCCCTTCTATCATACATGACAGGCAATCAGCAGATGTTTTTATTACCCCAGATACAATGTCAGGAAATAGGGGTGATTTGTGTTTGTCTATCACCTGGTGGCATTTATTTCCCTGTGGTACTGCCAGGAAAACAAATGTTGCGATTACATTTCAACAGCTATGCTTGATCTTTACGTCACAGGGCAATTGAATGCTTATATGGGGAGGGGTGATAATTGTACTTAATTGCTGCTGCCACACATTGGAATCCAACACATTTATACATAAACAGCTAATATTAGCCTTGCAGTAATCTGTATTCATTTTCACTGAAGCTGCGGATTCAAAATTGAAAAGGAAAAATATCTAATTTGTCTTTACATTATACTTTGAGGTCAAAGCATTTCCTTTATATCATGTTCCATGCTAACCTACCACTGCTTTCACTTTCAATTTCTGTATCAGATTTATTTTATTTCATGCTCTGCCGTTCGTGCACTTTAAATGGCATTCTGAAATGCCTCCCTGTTGACTCTTGGCATCATTTCCGCTCTATTATCCAATTCAGAAATGTCTTTATAACCTTCCATTGCTCATTTTGGTCTCCTTATGTTTTACTTTCCTAAACCCCTCAGGGCTGACATATCCCCTGAACAATGTGTAATATATTTCCCTCTTATGCCTTTCTATTATTTTACTGTATTTGGGACTAAAGTCAATTTGCCGTAGCAGAGGGGGAGGGAGGCAGCGAGGGAGAGATCAGAGGGAGCTAATGATAGACTACAGGCCAGATACAGGCAGAACTCCTGGAGGTGCAGGGTTACGGGGCATCGCTGTTGAAATGAATAAAATACCCAAGTGGAAACAGATAGGAGGACAGGCAGGTACTCTGACATTCTGATATCAAATCTGCCTCCTGGCTAATGTCACATTTAATTCCTCACCTCTGCTGTCTGTTTCCACAATAATCTGTCTGGTCCAGTGGAACACAAATATCATGCAGAATATAATCCTATTTTGGCTTTATACAAGGTTTGTCTTTTTGCCATACAATATGGCAACTATTAACTTTAATGCAACCAGGGTCATTTGTGATATCTGTTAGATGTTAAAGAACATGGTTCTCTCATTAGTCATCTTTATTGTTTTCATTAGAATGTAGATTTAATAGGCAATTGGATTACTGAAACTAACAAATTCAGTTGGTAAGAAAAATTAGATTGTTTTTTTTTTTTTATAAGAGATGGATATCTTAAAAGAGTGAGGGCAAAACGTGTCATTTGGTTGAACTGACTTTAAAAGGAAATGGTGTTCAATTGTGTGCAAGAGTAAAACAATTGTTTGAGTTTCTATAAATTGCAAATCATTATGCTGCTGCCAATTAGCATCTAGCTAATTGTGTGATTAGCTAACAATATGCAACCACCAAAGAAAGCCATTGTTAGCCATAGCAAGTAGCTTTGCAGCTAATGCTACATTTTTGGAGACATTGGATAAGGTACAAATTATTGTGGTCTAACGAAATTTGAAGAAATTCCCTCCTAGCATTCACAACAATTGAACGTACGAATTTACGGACGGACAACCGGAAAACATAATACCCCTGGCCTCAGTTAACTTTGAAGATGTGAAAAGGGTTAGGGTTAGGGTTAGATCTTGCATAAGAAGCTCAGAAAGTGACTCCACTTCTGTGTTAATAAATGTACTGCTTAAAAAAGGGTGTCCAGCTACTTTTATAGACCGTGCTCTTAAATAATGTAAAAATAGGCTTATGAAGAATGTCAACCTTCCTCCGTGTACGTGATGATACCAGAGGAAGGGAAGCCCAAGCTAACAGGAGAACTCGATAGTGCTGAAAGCCTTTCCCCATTGAACTGGCATCTCTTGCAGGAGTGTGTCCTCCAGAGACCTACCTGTTGATTTCCTCCTCGGGAACGAAGTGTGCCATTATGTGCTGTTGACATCACAGAGGCCGCATCTTTATATGTGGCAGCAGAGTGGCAGGCCCTTTGAAACATTTGGACTTTTAGCACCTTTTTATTTTACACAAAGAAGCACTTTCATCTAGTATGTGCTGTGATACAACACAGAATATAGATTTGCCTACATTAAGCCAGTAAATAACCTTATTATTTATTAATGCAATGTGTAATTGCAGTGGGTCAAGACAGTACAGAGCAACATGGACTCAGTGCTCATGTCCCATGTGGCATTTTAATGGGAATACATTTATTATTAAAGCAGAAATGTGTGAGAGAAGTGGTTACAATGTATCAATCTAAATATTGCAGTTATCACAGCTTATTTAATAAATAATAAAGATATTTTACAATCCTACATATACGTCTGTGTGCATCTTCCTCTAGCGGCTAGATATCATACCATCTGTGCACCATCAAACTATAGCCATTGTCCATGTTCGTGTTCACACGAGTGTTTTTGTGTGCGTGTGTAGTGTGTTTTCTGATAAATGACCCAGCTGCTACAGGCTTTCATTAAGAATCAGCTTCATTCTGTTGTCTCGAGCAATAGATGTTTGATTGATCACATATTTATTTTAAAAGCAGATCAATACTACGCTGGCGTGAGGATCGTGACCTGAATTAATTGGATCGTGACATTTCAACAGGATTGCATAACCGTGAAGGCGTTTTATTGTTATGATCATTATTATGATGACGGGTTTGTCGGTTATACGACTATTGTTATGTTTATAATGCCTATGCACACGTTTGTGACCATGCTTTGAGTGAAGAAATATGACTGTTTGAAAGGTTATGTTTTGAAATAGTTTCCATTATTGTCTTTATTCTTCGTGCCTCTACAAAATTCACATGACTTACATCAATGTTCTCCTTCACATCAACACGTTATTTTTTTATATCTGTAGAAAATAAAAAGGTGTTATGAGACGATTTTGGCTCCAAATTAAAAAACAAACCTCCCATATGGGTCGTGCCCTTATGTGTATTTATGTTCAAGTGGGAAACAAAAGAGAGCGTGTGCAGGAGGAGGTCCAACATACCTGAGCAAAAAATAGGCTTTGTGAGTGTCGGAGCATAATTCTGCTCTTGTGAATTTCCCACGCATAACTGTTACATTTTAATCATGCACTGGAGATAGGGGGGAACCTTGAGTTTGTTGAATCTGACGCCTACAGAAAACCACATCTGCAATGCTAATCACTGTCGAGTAAAGGCCCCACAGACTCGCCTTGTCTTCCCTGTCAAACTGAAAAAAATGTCTCCAGTAACCACCCATAGCGTGTTGCCGTCACTGTCCTGTTCGCCAATATCTGCATTCAGAACAAGAGCAGGGGGATTACAAAATTAGCATACGGTCTGCTACACTAAATGGTTGTTCTACTTATTTTTCCCATGATGTGTTTCTATTTTTGCTTCTCCGTAAGTGTTAGTTGAGAATGTATATATGTTCTATTGTCTTAATTCATATGTGTGAATCACTTTCTCTGCCACCTCCTTTACACAACAGTTCCTTAAAACTAATCTTCACTGTAGCTATTTTGCACAACACAAATATCCTTTGAATTTGGAATTTCATCTTTTAGTATAGTCTTTAGTTTTTAAGCCATTTTAGCAAACCTCCTTAGATTAACCCATCAGATTACTTACTTTTTTAAGATGGTTTCCTATCTTTTGAGCAGGCTCTCGAAGAAAAACCTCCTCATACACAATTGAAAGAAGAGGTTATGTGTCAAAGGCTCAAATAACTAAATACTTGATCATAGGAGAGCAACAGCGACAGGTGAACGGTGTGAAAAATTACAGATTCAAACATGTGGTTAACATGCTCAAGGTTTAGTCAACGAAACTACCTGGTTAGGTTAAGAAAAAGATCACAATTAGGTCAAAATAACTGCTTTTACGTAACTTAGGTATGTTGTGTACGTGAGGTTGGTTAAGGGCAATATGCACGTGGCATAATTTAACTTAAATCAATGTTAACTTTGAATCCTTGGAAAAGGTCTTGTGTTTGTTTGACCTGTTCCTCCTTCGTACGCATACTTTGTAGTTCTGTATATCACCTTACTTCCTTGGGTCATAATTACTGCGGCCACTTGAAATCTCGGCCCAACAATAAACGTAAATATGGGACGTAATATGCTGCTCGCATCATGGATGTTTAAAGAGAACTGGATTCAGCGTCAGAGGCGGGGCAACGTTCATTCTTAGCCCTGCCCCCGATCTACCACTCTCGGTCAAATTAATAAGGAGTAGAAATAACTCTGGATTCGGTTTTCATAGCATTTAACCATTTTTAGACCTTGATGATTTACAGATGTCTCTTTCCCAATGTAAGTCAATGGGAAAGAGTCTCTACTTGTAGTACCACTGTTTGGCCACTTTGAACATTTGCTTAACAAAATAATACTTAAGAAACACTTAAGATAATTGTTGAAGCTATTAAAAGCTTTAGTCTTTTCATCAGTTATGGCGCTGCTCAGGCGGCCAGCTGTTCTTTATTTTGCACTTAAAGCAGAATAGGTGTTAAAGACACCCAACATTTCAACTTTAATTTGTCTGAATACAAATCATTATACCCTCTAATTAACTACTTTCTGTCATTCTTACTTTAGCAAGCACAATAAAACAGGCACTGGTAGAAGGACAGCTGATCATTCATTATTTCTAGTATGACCATGCAGCAGCTGCTCTTAAACACAGTGGACTGCTTAGCAGGCCTCAGTGATACGTCAGTGCAACACCTTGCATTTCTTTAAAGGTCCCATGTCATGGCCATTTCTACTGATCATAATTCCATTGTTGAGGTCTACTAGAATAGATTTATATTGTGCAATGTTCCAAACTCACATTGGTTTCTCATACAGCATCTCTATATAGTATGTGTATTCACTCTCTGTCCTAAACGGCTTGTTGGAGCTCCTGCCCCCCCCCCCCCCCTTCCTGTGAGCCCACTGTGCTCTGATTGGTCAGCTCGCCCACTCTGTTCTGATGAGTCTACCACCGTTACAGCGGAACATCAGTGATTATGTGTTACAATGGCGTTTGTTAGCAACCAGAAAATGATACCAGTAAGGACAAACAGATGAGAATGCTGCGTGGGGTCTGGGTGTCGTGTTGGCGGGACGTTGCGCGGCTCGCTGCTGTGAGTGACAGTGTGAGCTGGGTTCATTTCCTGCTTGCTGCGTGGGATCTGCGAGACAGCGAGATATCGCGAATGGACGCGGGATGGAGGGGGGGTGCTGAGGGGGCTGCAGCACCCCCCATCTGCGAGGCTCCACTAGCACCCGCAACTTGAAGACCAGGAGAATCGCCAAAGAAGGAGAAATCCGAGGGTTGTTGGATTTCCAGAGGGAGTTGAAGGTAAAGACTCTGGTGTTCTTAGGAGAATGGTTACCATAGATATTGGATCTCTCGGATAAACCGGAGATGGAGATCGCACCGCACGCTTAGGAGTAAGCCGCAAGATAGTATGCCTAGGGCTTTCGTTATCAAGTTTGTGTGAATAGTAGGCATATACATCATTAAAAAAATCATTGCTTCAGTATGTGGCAAATGTCATTTTATAATTATGATGAATATAAAAAAGATGCTTATATATAATCAAATCAAATCAAATCAAGTTTTATTTATATAGCACATTTATAAACGATTTTTGGTCGAGCCAAAGTGCTGTACATATAATAAAAATACCCTACAGTAAAGACACTTTACAGCAAATACAACAGCACAGTTTGTGCAGAATATCAGTATGAGAAAAACGTAACATAATACATGTTAGAGCTTTTTATGCTCTTGCCAAAATTCATACATCTGGTTTAAGTGGACTTTCTTTTCTTTTTATAAGACAGTAATGTCCAGGGGCCTCATTTATAAAGGGATATACGCTCAAAAAATGGCGTACGCCAGTTTTTACGCAATGTTTGCGATTTATAAAATACTAACTTGACGGGAAAATGTGCGGTCCTCCAAGCAAACTCTAACCCATGCGTACGCACTAAGCACACAAACGGGAGAGACGAGAAACTGCGACACCGTTGGCAGAAGGAAGAATGGAGAGAAATATGTGGAAATAATACCATAAATAAAATGTTACCTCTCATTTATCAAATATGAAGAATTCATTTTCAAACATTGATTAAAGCCAATCTTAAAATGATTAAACAAACGCCTGTTTGAGACTCCTCAGTGCACACAAAAACATAACTTGGAGAAATAAATAAATACGGATATGTTATTTAAAACCACCTCGAATATGTTGTTAATGTTATGAAATGTTTTCTCATAAATGATGCGGTAAGCAGGAGGACAGAATGACGTCTAAACTGACGCCGTTTTGCATTTCTATAGGTTGTAGATACGAGCATGGTTTTATATACTATCACGTTTAATCGTGTTTTATGCCGTTTGCCAAGACTTGATAAGTCGCTCGTAAAACACAGGAGGTATGGAAACTAAGAACACCATATGTGGTAAATTGTACAGCTAATATAACACAACACATTAGTTGTATTTCCTTTAACTGGTGGATTATGGATATATAGTTGCTGATCGAAAGCTGGAACACAAACCACCAAATACAACAAAATAATTCAGATCCAGTCGTCATGACTCCACTCCGGAGGGATTCCCCGATCATTTCTTACAGTTTCTCATCAAGGGGGTGTCTCCTGTCCCCGGGACAAACACACTGCCTGAGGAAGGTTATGTGTATTTTTTTTGTCATTAACCTTTTTCGGACCACTTATTTATTTATTTTGGTGACGATCCGACCTCCATGCTGCTACTCTGGTTCAAACTGCATCCACCAAACAATATGATAAATCTCAACCTCGCCAAAAGAACCAAAATCTGACACGGTGTGAGATGTCTTTTTTAGCTGTTCTGTCATCATCTCCTGCGATCTTCTTCATGCAGTCAGTCAAAATGAATGAATGAATGGGCATTTCTTTGACTATTTATAGACAAATATGGGCGTTACGTGAAGCCCGCAAAAGCTGCGCCGCATTTCGCATTTGATTGTGATTTATAAAAGGGAAACCGGTACGCAGTCTTTTATGAATCGGAAAATGTCTGTGCGTATTTATTTGCTTTGTCCTACGTAAGCAACCTTCCCACGTGAATCCTACGCAAGTCTTTATAAATGAGGCCCCTGCTCTTTATCATATTATTTTTTTAATTCACCAAGGCATTATTTGCTTAACTTCTGTGCAAGTAGTAGATATGGGCATCATTTAAAAACCTTTTGAGTTGAATTCAGCCTTTGAGATTTTCTTTAGCGAAGTATCAGAATACTGACTTTTACATTTTTTTGTATTTTTTTTCTGCAATAATTCCTCGTACGTAAACGACAGAAGAGGTTGTTGGTCAAAGTCTCAAATAACAAAAAACATGATCATGGAAAGTATTTTCAATGGTAGGCCTACGTCATTAAAAAAAAAGGGACACTTGTTGCTGCAACAGATGGCAATTGTCCTTTAACAATAATGTTAACGTCGTTTTTTAGAGCTTTAGTGTTCCTGCCTTCATTTTTACATTGCGTTTTCCTTGTATATTAATGTTGGGGTCTTTATATTTGGCTATGGGTGTGGTATGGATGTGTTGGGTTGAAGCTAATAGCCACAGATCATGGAGGTCCAAACAATGCCAATATAGGAGATCAGCTCTAATCAGCACCAAAAGAACTAATCAGATTAAGTCCAAAGACTGGCATCGCTTCCCTACATTAATGGCTCCATGTAAAAGGAAATTAAAGTGCAAAGAAGCACCCAGCTGGCTGATGCGCAGCCACATGGTTGCATGTTAAGTCTCTTGAGGACGAGTGATAAATGAACAGGTCTGAACTGTGGATGTAGAGACTCTGGTCACGGTCAGTATGACTCACTAAAGACACCTCAAGGAAGTGTGAAAAAAAAAAGTGTCAACCAAAGCCGACAGAGAATGATCACGAATTACGACGAGTTCAAACACTTTGATGCACTTGATGATCACAGTGAACGCCTCGCGTATGACACCGACGAAGCCACGACAGTTACTTTCAAGTGAACAGAGGAGGTGGCGTGAGAGAAGGGAAGGAATCCGGGAAAAGAGAAAACAATAGGAGGGGTAATGTAAGGTGGGGGGGGGGGGGGGGGGGGGGGGGGGGTGGGGGGTGGAGGGGAGACAATCCCACCTTTCCCTCTTCCCTCTATTATCTCCTTTCCCATCCCCCTCTCACCCTTAACGAGGGATAGTTTTCTCCTCGCTTCTCATCTCTCTTCTCCCCTCCTTTCCTCACCGTCTCCGGGGACCAAACACACCCCTGACAGGTTGCCATGGAAACGCCTCACACACTCTCTCGCAGACACGCTCTCTCTATCTTGCAGCGGTGACGCCTGTATCCTATCTCTCCTCCATTAGCATCCCTCTTGCTTACAGACACACAAAAAAAAAAGAAGAAAAACTACGCGCATTTATCACGAAGAAAACTTAGTTTGATATTCACCGACACGAGATTTGACGCACTTCGAACTGTTATTCCTGAACGCCCCTTTTTTTATTTTTAGATCTGGCTTACAAATGCATTCCTGGCAATTTTTTCCCCTGAGCTCTACTCTCCATTACAACGAAAATATTTAATTTGCACGCAATTTTCGGAGCCAATGCCATACTCAATTAATGCCCGCACAAGTCAGACAGTAGCCGAGTCCCTTTCTCTGGAGCTTAACTCATTTATAATTCAGTCCTGTTTCTCATACTTAAGGTCAGGATAGAAGTTTTTTTTTTAGCAAGCACTCATCCACATGAAAGAGTATATCTACACTATTCCCCCACCCACAGGCTTTTAGAGGGCCACTCTGGGGGTACAGAAAAAGGACTGTGGTGCTCTGCTGCAGGGCCACTCACAGCCGCGCACCAGCCGCCAACTTCACACAGTGCATGTGTCACCCCCGCTGAGCTTCTCGGGGAGGGTCTTATCCACCTTGTGAAGTGTGTTGCTGTCATCTTGTCGGCCTGGGTACACATGCAATCTCGTTACGGCTTAAAAAAAAAACTAGTCACATCCACGGGCTTCACCAAACCATTCACCCATAATGCCACTTTTTTAATCACTTAATTGATTACATTTTCATCCCACAATGTTGGGGGAAGGAAGTGTCGTCATCCACCCAAACTCTCACAGTGAATGCACCACATTTTCAACACCTACAGCAAATCCATTCTCATTCATCATAAAACAGTATGGGGAACTTTATTAATTTGTTCATTTATTTCTGCCCAAATCTTCACACCTCACGCCCAGATGATTACGCCTGTCTGCTGATGAAACCAAGTGTCAATATCTTTTTTTTTTAACAGTTAATATTGAGTCGTGCGAGGAAACAGCTTGTAACTCCATGCTGTGAGTGATCAGTGAAGTGTCATGAGGCTTACCTTTTTACCTGCTCCTCCACATGCCAAAATCCACCTTCACGTTTTACATCACTGAGTCGGGAGTCCGAGGGTCTAACTGACACACACTCCCACACTTTCTCTCACTGAGTTGGTCTCTTGCTTCCACGAAAACTACCTTCTTGTGAAAAAATATCTATTCGTCTTCTATTTATTTTTTCTCTCCAGTAAGCAAGCAGAGCATCCTTCCTGGTGGCAGCTCCAGGTTTAAAGAGGCATCAGCACGGAGAAAGAGAGAGAGGGAGAGACAGAACAGGGGGGGGTAGTCAAGGCAACAGCAATGAGACTGGGCTGCATCTGCCTTCAGAGTAAAAGCATGCAATAGAATAAAAGATAAGCCCCCTCAATACAGATGAAAACGTTAAATAACGAAAGACAACAGGGTTGACGTCATTTGTATGCACTGCAAATGTTAGCATAGAGGATCATAAAGAACAAAAAAGCCTGCAGGACTCTGCTCATCCACTGATCCTTAATTATGGCTGCAAGTCAGGCTCGCTCCTGATGCTGTCATGTGGAGGAATGAATGGATACACTGAAGAAATGAATGAATGAATTGGTTAGAGACATTGTGAAAACCAAAGTTGAACCAAATACTCAAAGACTCAATACTCCATGTGTCTTATTTTAGATTAAACACTAATTCCTTAGATAATTCGAATCCAGTCAATTACAAATCAAGAGTTAAGAATCTCTCAAGGTAAAATTCAAAAAAGCTAAAGTGAGCTTCTGAAAAGTGCGATTTTAAAGAGACAACCACAGTCACTATACAATGTTCTGCCTATTGCTATAGAATGCAGACACAAGAAGAACAGAGGATTGATTAAGGAAGTCATTAATAGTAAATTAGCGGAGAGACCAGAGACGAACAGATGAAGGTCACCAGAGAGGGGGTTCTATTGCACATGTTGAAGGTGCTGGGAAAGAGGAAAGGCTACTGGTGAGTCATGGCTGGTAAATAGTGAACACCAGCTGGCAATAGGTGACACAAAAGAACGAAAGAATGGCAAACGATATTTGGTCAAATCCAATCAGTCTCTTTTAGTTGCTATTTGTCATGTGTTTCCTCGTCATATGACAACTATTATTTACTTTTTTTTTTTTCCTTGTCATTTTGGGAGATACATTTCCAGATTAAATTAAAAAAAAAAGGGTTAAAAAAGATTTGCTTCTTCATTTTACAAATCATAATAGAGAATGCAGTTGTTTTTGACTTGTTACGTAGGTTTTTAGGGAGACAGGTATGTCTCGTGTTAATCCCAAATTTAGAAAAACGAAAAGCACAAGAAGACAACAAAGAGGGTCACAGTGGATTTAGATCAAATGTCACATTAGCATCACCTGAAAGGCTTCTCATAGACACCCAGCGGTGATGAGTTCTCCAATCAATTTGTGTTGAAACAGATAAATCATTACATCAGAGGTGGACAATGCTGACTTCAAGATTAGCTCTGGATTTTAAAACAGATCAATACCTGGCTCACATTTCACTCAATCACTGTTTCCTGTGCACAATTTAATTGAGTGTCTATATATAGTGTCAAGACAAACATCTAAAACAATATTTGTATATATACCTGTGAATAAATTGATTTATTTCCAAATCTCTGGAATGATTTTGTTAAAATCCCTCGTGTTTGTTGTTTTATTTTGAAGGTTTTCAAAGGAAGTCCTGCTACATGTCCTGGGTAGTTTGCCAATGAGATGGTTGGAATCCAGTCTTCAGAGTTAATCAGTCTGCTATTACCAGTGAACATGACTAGGCGTCATGCTCACAGTATGACGCCAAGAAAAGAAAGGAGCGCCTGTGGGATCTCTTTTATTTCTACTTTCACTTCACTTTTTATTATTTCTTCTCTCTCTCTCAATCTGCTTTATGCAACTTTTATTCTGAGATCAGCTTTAACACACTCTTTCCCTATCCTTGTTCCCCATGCACACCACACTACCCATTCATCTTTCCCATATTTTAATCTTCTATGACATTCCCTCACACTAAGACTCACAGGGGAGCCCCGACTCGCATGTGACATGATGAAGATATGAGGTGTGTGTCAGCGTGTTTTCTTACATTTCTATACTAATGAGGACCACATTTCCTCACAAAGATATCTATAAGACATTCTCCATAGAGGCAATAGGTCTGACATTATACAGGTCCTGCTCTGTGGAAAGGATTAAAATGTGGTTTCCGGAGACGTTATATGAGCTTGGCACAAAGACTAACAAGAAATATACCTGTGAAATCTTTGAAAGCGAAAAATCGCTGAAATGTCTGGCTTCGTGGGGAGATTAACAAGATATGGTGTTAATTGGCAAGCTTGAGAGATGCCAGTAGGATGATTTTCTTTTTACCTTGGAGTGAGCCAAGCTGGCCTTTTCCTCTAAGTCTTAAAAAAGACCAGTGTGTAGGATTTGGGTGAAATATTAGCAATAATTAAAAACAAATACTTATACTTGTTTTCATTATGCAACACAGGCTTGCACAAAGAAATGTGGTGTTAACTTATTCCATTTATGTTTGGCACAATCCTTCGACTCCTCCTCCTCCTCCTCACACACAGAGTATTTCTGTTCATTTTCTGTTCAGTTCTTGGTTTACAAGAATAAACCTTTTGTCAACCTTTACGCTGACTCTCTCATTTTATTGGTTGTTGTGTGTTATTGTCTCCAGGTCCCCTAGACCTTAGTGGGGACGTAACAGCTACACAAGAAAAACACAACTAAACAGAACAACAAATCATAGTCGGCCTCTGTGTTTACAGTAGCCTACAACTGTCCAATGCAACAATGGCCAAAAAGAGGGCATTTAACATGTTCACGTTACTTGAAGGCCACAATAGTTGATAGGGGCGAGCGGAAGGGTGTTCGATGTGTTGCAATCTATAACCTCACCACTAGATGCCACTAAATCATATAAACCATTCCTTTAATCTAAGCTAACAGACAAGACATAACAATTGGCAAGAAATAAACTGAGTGTGTTCCGAAAATGTTGAACAAATTCCTAACATGAATAACCTCTTAACATACGTGTTAACACAAATCTAAAAAAGGGTAAGAATCTGAAGTGTTAAAGGCAGTTAAAAGCAAAGTGAGTTCCCTGAAAATATAAATAAATACAATGAATTAATTATGTAAGAGTCAAGGTTGTGCTTTGCATTTTAGTTTTGGGACTGAGGACTACAATTAGTCCTCGGTGGTCCTCACAAGTACAGAAATACAAACGTGTGTGTGTGTCTGGGGGGAGGATGGCAGGAATATTGATTCCACTCTCTTCATTAGCATGTACCTATGGGGCTAATGTCTCTATGGGGTTCTGGCTAGACAACCTTACACCGCTGCTGTCCCTGTGGTGAGAGACTGGCTCGCTACTCCCCACCTGCACCCCTTGACACTTTGGACTGAGAGAGAGACCAAAATAGAAGCAGTAAAGACAGAACCAGAGACCAAAGAGGAACACAGCTCTGGCATCTATGGCAACCATGCAGAGGAAGATATAAAGCCTAAAATGTGTTCACACATTTTATTGCTTCATAATTCATTACACTCCCAATTACTCATAATGTTAACATCAAATATTTTCTCTCCGGTTTGATGTATGTCCTTATCTCAGCTTTTACGCTGTAAAGCCATTTTAATTACACCAAATTGAGGCTCTGTAAAATATTAAATTTGATGGATTAAACATGAAACAGCTCACTAGAAAAAAGGAAAAACAAAACTATCAGGTTAAATGAGAGGAATTTATCCCTTCATTTGGCTTATTTGTTGCTTGAGGCAATACTTCCGAGTCCAGGAATTTAAATCACAGGATGTTTTTTCTCAATTGTTTTGGTTTTGGTAGCAAACATTTTCTTATCTATTGAAACATATCTGCATTCATAAAACTAACATTCAAGAGTGGCTCTAGTATACTTTCCTGACAACTTTGCACAATACTTAGTTTGAATCTTGTAAGGCAGTAATATTTCACGGTTAAGCTTTTCCCCTCCCAACACGTCCTAGTACCTGCAGTGACGTTTTCGTTTTTTGGCAGGATGTTTACTCGGTCACAGCCGCTGTCCATTGATCGGTGAACCACCTTGGTTAAATATCAATCCAATATCTACAGTATATCAACAACTATTAGATGGCCACTTTACCTCCTGAGCCATAGCTACCCCAAAAGCTAGCAACACAAACGGCATTCCAATCTGTTCTGCCTGTTTTTAAGTGTGAATTAGCAAATGACGGAATTCTAACACACTAAACGAAGGTGAGTTAACATGATAAATATTATACCTGCTAATAATAGTGTGTTATTTATTTTTATTTTATTCTAATATGGTGAAACTGTCACTTATCCATGGTTTCTTTTCAGTCAAAATTTATTTTTGACTGATTGATTAACGTTCTCATTGTGAGCACGTTAGCAAGTTGATGTCAGCCTTCAAGTATTGCCTGTCCGAGCTACTATCTTAGTTGAGAGGGTATCTACATCCCCTAGCTTAATACCCCTTTAATATCACATTCTAAGGAGAACATATGATCTCAGTAATATTTTTCAATGTCAATATGTTTAAATAACCCACTCACAGCTTATAACCTTATGGTATTATATTCGTTAAAACCTACGCCCTCAAGTTTGCAGGTAAGTTCAAGGCTTTTTATTGGTCATGCGTACATAGTGTAGTTATGACGATGAAAATCTTAGACGGATAGTAACACATAAACAACAAATGAAAAGCAATAATACAACATTATATGTACTTGTACTTCATTTTAAAATGCCCGTCCTTTGCAAATGCAAATGAAAGTACTACTTTTCATAAGGATTGCACAACCAATAGCCAGCCACCAGATAACACAAGTGTTTTTCGATGTTAATAGCCATGTCAATCTTTCTTCATCCTTATTAAAACAAATCGGATTTAGTGGAAGGTAAGAGTTAACATTGTCTCCTCTGTAATTACCTGCTGTACAAAATGGAAATCAAACCCTGAATAAAGATACAGCAGGAACCTGATAACTATCGAGATAAATACAGTAGTGAAACAAAGAATGTAAGTCAATAAATAATCAAATATTATACTTAGTATTCTCCTCATGTCTGCACAGTTTGAGACTCCTGCAAAATTTGAGATAATCATTTATTGACTGACAGCAAATAATGATGGAGGCAAAGCTATAAATATAAGCAACTTTCATTTTGACATTTCAGACTGATAAGCAGGACATATTATTTCACTGTGTTAATATCCCGAGTGATTAAAACATAGGGTATATGACATTTCAATTTGATTTTTTATAATCTAACTCAAAAGGTCGGATGAGGAGACAGTAAACCTAATTTGAGACTGACTGTGCTCTCGTAAAAAAGGAGTGCTCACTGCCAGGTCTGGATGAGAGTAATTATGTCTTATGAAGTGAAAGTCACTTTTGCAATCATCGAATTTGTCTTGAATTATTATGAGTGATATTTAATATCAGTTTGTTTTATTCACTATTTCCAAGACGGGTTATCAGGGAAATTAGTAAGGGTGTCACGGAAAGCGGAGCTGGGGTAGACACAAATGCAGGATATTAAAGCAAACTGATTTGTCTAAAATAAAGACAAGACATATAGCCTGATAAATGCAAGGCAAAGAGAACTGGACCAAACTTAACGTAACTTCACGTTTTGCTTTATTAACGTGTTTTTGCCTTTTTATTTAATGTAACTCTCCCCCTTTTTTCTTTATCGTAACTGTCTGTTAGCTGCTTTAAAGCTGTAAATGTCCCCGCTGTGGGAGTTGTAGAGGATTTCTGACTGAAAAATGGGGAGTTAAATACAAGCAGAACAAATGAGGGGATAAGGTGCAGGTGGTTGCAGGGCTAATTGGGAACAAGTGGAGTTAATAAGGCCAGGACAATCAATAAAGGCGGGAAACACACAAAGACAGGAAATAGACGTGAAACAGGGGAAGAAGACTTTGAAAATAAAACAGGAAACTATTAAAAAAATAAAAAAATAGGAACAGGAACATGGATGTTTTAAGAGAACTAGGTTGCGGTCGAATAGTCCATTTAGCTTAGGAACCTTCCTAACGGAGTGAAATGACCCGGAAGTCCCTCAGTGGCAGCCATGATAAGTGCCGTTCGAATTCTCTAAATGAAAGGAAAGGAGGTTTCAAACTTCCTTTATAACCTCCTTTAGCTTAGGAACCACTGGACCTCCCTAACCGAAAGGAGAGGAGAAAATGCTGCCCCACAATGCCTTGCGGCCGCGGCATTTGCCGTCACACAACAGTCGGCCGTTCACGGAAACAACCGATTATGACCGAGAAATGATATCATGAAAGTTACGGTGCTTATGAAGCATTTTAAAATGTATGTGGTAAGTTGCCCTTTGTTTTGAACGTTCATCAGTATTATAATCAAAAAGAGAAATATGAACGTTAGTTTTTACTGAAATGATCAAATAAAGTCAACATTTCACAGTCTTTACTGAGCTGTGTGGGGTTTGTTCAACTTTTAAAAGATGTTTGAATGGTGATATACACAGTGATAGATGTTAAGGACTAACGTTTATAATAAATACATTTGTATTGATTTTAAGATCTATTCATACAATCATACGTATTGGGATCATTTGTATTAATGTGGACCGGAGGGAGAGGGTGACGAGCATAAGTTTCACTTTCCTTTTTTATTTCAATTCCAACTTTGGTCATGAAGAATATGTTTCTCTGTTGTCCCCGTTCATAAAGCATAAAACAACAGCATCAGAGCACGGTGCAGAGTCTCTAGATGAGTTTACAGTAGTCCCTCGTTCTTATTAAACATCCATGTTGTAGTCCGTTGTATAGAAAACTGTAGTTTCCATAGTTTCCCCACAGCAGCAGATGCACATTTATGACGTCCGCTGGCGCATCATAAACACGTCGGATAGTGAAAGTGCAGTCGGATTCTCTAAGTACCGCAGTCTCTTCTCCTAAGTCCTTTTGAATTCTCCTATCCACTATCCCTTAACCCCATGACGTTTCACTCAGAGGTCAAGGAATAGACGATAGGGATAGACGTTAGGAACTGATTTTTGGACTATTCGACCGCAACCCCGCAGTCTCTTCTCCTAAATCCTTTTGAATTCTCCTATCCACTATCCCTTAACCCCGTGACGTTTCACTCAGAGGTCAAGGAATAGACGATAGGGTTAGAATTTAGGAGCTGATTTTTGGACTATTCGACCGCAACCCTGGATTTGAGCCCCGCCTCCAATCTCCTGCTGTTTGCTTTAGTCAAATGAAAAGAGAAGGAACATTTGACAAAGGCTATTCAAGTGATTGTAGTGGGTAGTTGATATAGCTCCAAAAATAGAATCGTGGTATACAGCTATCTCCTTCCTAATGTAAGGAAATTTCACTAGGAAAGTATTTTTGGGCGCAAAATGACGACACGGACTAAAACGTGTAGTACAACCGTTTGGCCACTATGAACATTTGCTTCAACACCCGGCGCTCTTCAGTGAGAACAAATAAAGGGAAGAATGTAAAACGAAAAAATAAACAGGTATGTCCCTCCTCGTCCCTCCTCTCAACGAAACTCCCTACCACTGTCCCAGAGCCTGGTGGCGTGGAGCCTCAGGATCACAGGCATCTGGCTTACATTGTAAATGTCGCCTGTACTCATGCAGAGGTTGTGCAGACAGGCAGAAGCAACAGAGACAGAAGGCTCAACATTTGGTTTCACCTCCAAGGCCTCTGAGAAAACAATCATGCCATCCTGCCTTCATCTTCCCAAAGGTCTTCTTTGACTGGAGTGAGCCCTGGGACGCCGCTGGATGTACAGTGTTTGTGTCATGATGGTGTACTCAGTACATGCAACAGAATGTGAGCCTCGCACATTCCCTGTATATGCTGCTGCACATTTCTGCTCAATGCTAACTCTTTCTAAACTGCACAGCTCTTCCACTTTTAGATTCTGATGTACTGCACATATTTGTTGTCAAATTGCTATTGTATTTCCTATTTCTATGTAGGCCTGGTGGAAAAAGTAATATATTTTTTAAATAGTTCTCTATTAGCCACCATTTTACAAACTCATTTCTTTTACAGTGTATATATCAATAATTATACATTCCTGTTTGTATGTAGCCCTTTTGGAGGGATTGAAATAAGAAAGTTCCTATCAAGTTGTATGAAAATAACTCAGAAAGGCAATTAAACTAGTAATTTACTTAAATAAAGATCACATTTTTAAATGATTAAAACATTTTAATCAAAAACAAAGTAATATGTAAATGGTTTATTAAGTATTCAAGATATTTCTAAACGACATTGGCAAACAAAAAAATAACAATTTTAAATGTTTAATGTTATAATAGTTTTTAAAATGGTTCATTTGCCACCATTTTATAAATGAATTCCTCTTGCTGTGCTTATATATCCACGGATAGATCTTCACTAGCTTATTCCTTCCTTCTCTTGTTTATAGAATCTGTCATTACTGTACGTATCACAAACTGTATGCATTGAGGCAAAAAGTGAGAAAGTTACACATCCATCATACCTTCTACAAGTCCGTAGAGGCCTGTCCCTCTGATCTCGTGCACCTCAGCGGGGTTACATAAGGCCTTGCATGCTAGGTTGTGTGACAGCTGTCCTTTAAACAAACAGTAGCACGTCCAGCTAGAGGGGTTAAATCTGCTTAAAGGTCACGTTGCACAGCAAATACACAACACAGAAACGTCTGGCTTACTCCTTGGCAAAAAGTCAAATGTTACTTGACATTTTGTAATTGCTGTGGAAAAAATAGTTCATTTCAGAATGGTTGGAAAAACGGATGTCTGTTTTACCATTGGAAAGATTGTCATAAGAGGAACTCTTGATGAGTTTTTTAGGGTTTGGTCCCCTATAGGGTGGTGTAGGAATTACTCCTAAAACCAGGAAATGAGTTAGCATTTTCCACTTCGGGTTTCCTCTTCTCAAAGTCAAAGTTTTTTTTAACGGGATTTTGGTTAGATGACTGAAATGAGGTCTGTGGTTAACACAAGCTTACGAGATTTACGATCTATTTCTAGGACATAAAATATGTCAGTTAATACTCCACTTGCGAATCTCCGAAGCCTTAATGTGTCATAAAAACAGTGGTTGCTACCAAGTGACTAATGAGACTACTACATTTCATCCCCCGAACACAAGTCCACCTTTAGCGAAACGTTAGCTTTTTACTACGGGCAATGCATTAACGCTTCCAAAATCAGAGAGGTGTATTAATATGTGGAGATAATCATGCTAAACTAACCATGTTAACTATCAAAAACGTGTGTTGGCCACAGAGCTCGTTTGCTGCAATATCGCAACATCCAGCTGGAAAAATACCATTGCTTTTTATTGATGGAGGGTCTACAACAAAATGTCATCACTGCACCACTCTATAGCATTATACATGAAAATGGTTAAGGGGTATACAAATTGGGTAACCAATATTACCAAAGAAGTACTCACATTTGGTAAATACACAAGGTTGTGACTTCTCCTTCTAATCACCCTTTTTTTTGTCATCTGTAATTTATCATCTTATAACTGATGAAAACATTATAAATGCTTTCTGGAATCAATTGGGGTTAAGGTGTTTTTAAGAGAATAGTTTGATCATTTTCTTGCAGAGCAATGGATTTCGAACACGGACAGCACTCTGATGTCTGAACAATAAATATGATGCTGGAGCCAGCAGGTGAGGTTAGACCGTGAGGTTGCTAGGCAACCAGCCGTGACTCCGGGTTGTCACTGGTCCTCATTAGATAGGAAGGGATGTACTCAGGTTGGACAGAGCCAGGCTAGCTGATTCTTCTTGATTTATGCTAAGCTAACCACCTGATATATATATATATATATATATATGGATACAACATATGTATGTGTGTCTTTGTACAAAATACCATACAGGGACTTATTTTCAGAATCTTCTCAACCTCCACAATACAAAAGAGCAAACATTAAACTGTGTTTTATTAATAGGACTATTTGCAATAACTCTCAACCATTAAGTATTGCTGTTTAGCTCTTTGAATTATTTTAGACCAACTGCACAATTGAATACTTGGCCCATAGGAAAGAGATGCATGGTATTAAACACTTTATCATTGGTTCAGCGCCCGTGACATAACCACACCTACAAGGAATATTGCAATCTTTTCCTGTGTTGTGGTGGGAGGCGAAATTGGTCAGGAGAGAGCAGCAAAACCCGGTGTCTGCCTGTAATAACAAGCGGCTGGGTGATCAAGACGTGTAATGAATTCATTGTACCACCAGTATCTGGTAAATGAGAACACGCAGGCAGTGATCAGAGGATGAGGATTCAAGACCACACAGCTATAAACAGGTCATAATAGGAATGACATGAGAACAGGCTGAGCCTAATGTGAATAAAATATGCAGCGTGTTATCATTTTGAAGATAAGTGTCAAATGTAACGCTTTTAATGCTTTGCTTGCTCAGTGGAAATGTGTTTATAGAACAACAAGATACCAACATTAACATAAAAGAAAATAGAACCCTTGTTAAGAATTGCTTCCCTATTGCAACAGTGTTTGTAATGACTTTAAATGTTCATTATCCTGAGTTAAGCTCCCAAAATCGTGTCATTTCAGCTGAAGTTATGTAACTCAAGGCAGAATTCGGTACTGTATGAACCCTCAGAGCAGCAGTTAAACGAAAAAGTCAATTCTGCGCATTAAATTCACACAACACAATCCTTCATCCACTCACACGCACAAATCATGCACTTGTTTGGAGAATTACTGAGAGAAAACAACCACAAAGAAGTGACAAGTGTCTCCGAGGTGGGCGTTGAATTGTTGGAGGCTGCAGCAGTTGGGTGAATGCAAGCCAAGTGCACAAAGGCAGCAACAGACTGCAAAATAGTGAGGCATTAAAAACGAGCAGAAGACACAAATGAGAAGGTCGACAAACACTTGTGCCTGTAACTCACTGGAAAGCACAAGGATATTTGATCAGAAACGTGGAAAACATGGTTTAAAATAGGCTCTACTGTATATCTTGATAGACTTAATTAAAGAAATGATGTACTTAAGTATAATATATGTCTGTTGGTTTGAATAAATACTTATATTTATCTATTTAAATGAAGGCCAACAAAGCTTAGTAGAACATTACACTTGTTTTCAGGTGAGGGTGTCACGGCTGGAGGGCAAGGTACACAGGACCCAAATGCAGAATATCCAAATCCAAAATACTTTTATTGCGGAACTAGCAACAAAGTAAAATTAGGCAAGGCAAAACACAAAAATCCCTCTGAACAAAAACCTTCCAACAACATCAATAATCTCACAAAGACAGACAGAAAAACCAGAACTTAAATGCACACAAGACTAATCACACAAACAAGACACAGGTGAGGAGGGAGGAGAAAACACAGGGGCACCAGGTGAACACAATCAGGAAATCAGGTAGGAGGGAACACACAGGGGGTGTTTCTCAATCGCGAGTAAAGCTGCTTCCGAGCCACTATTTCAAGCATACTACGTCATCGAGTGCCGCCGAAGTACTGTTCCAATCTCCAGCATACTTGGAAATCTACCGAGCCCGGCGTACTCCGTTTGGAGAAATATCGAGTGTGCACATGAGTAGACTTCGCGGCCTTAAAATCCCCACAATGCTTTGCGCACGGACCAATTTCCCCAAATCTGTGGCGGAAGATGTAAGGCGGGGCCTCTCATATGACGCACACCTGCACACTTGCTAGCGTGTTCCACTCTTCGTTTTCCGAATGGCAGGAAGTATTCTTGCCTCGCTTCTGAAGCAAGATGCTCGGCAGACATGTGCTACCAAGCAAGCGTACTCGCGATTGAGAAACACCCAGGGTGTCTCATCCATGCTTTTTCCACTAAAGTAGCATTAATGTAGCTGGAGTCCTAATAGGGCAGTAGTGGCCTCAAGGATAGATAATCCACTGGCCGTTGTGGACAACATCATATGTTTCCAGGCTTTTTATTGCATGCATACAGTGAAGTATTATTGACTAAAGTCTCACCTCATTTTCTTCTGTCACAACTCTCTCTGTTTATTTTATGGTAATGTATTGTGCACCAACTCTCCAAGGGAGGGATCACTCTTTGAAATGAATCTCAGAGGGTTTTTCCTATTGTTTTAAGCCTACTGGGATGATAGTGCGTTCCAATTCTTTGATATATACGAACTGTAAACACAATGCACCATATGCTAATTGTCACGGTAGGGTGTTTTGAAGTTAGTATATAACAAAATCAAGTTTTGTTTTTTTACAGTTTTCTACTGAGAGGAAATAATGGATGTAAATCAAATCGCAATTGTCAATCAAATTTCCGGAAGAGAAGGCTCATGTTTTTCAAATATTGAATGTGTATCTTTTGTTTTTATATATATTTCTGTCCACTGCCTGCACAATTGAAAACATTTTTATGGCTTATTTATTTCCTTAATGCATTGGATGGTGGAAAAACAGAATGCTCAAAGCATGTTTAGAATACACTTTTCCAGCGTGAACACACTACAAACTCAGAAGTTTAACTGGTATGAAGTAGGTTTACGGAGTTTATCCACATGGAACACAGCTTGTGTGAATAAGAGATGAACTGGCTGAAAGCTCCTGTAGTCCAATCCCAGCACCAGTGGAAAAACGATGTGCTAGGGTGTAGAAATGTGAACCAATGACATCAAGATAGTTTAACTGATTCGTTTTTTGCTTTCCTAATTAGTAAAATCACCTTTTTGCGGCCCCAATTAATATGTTTATATTAACAATGAATTAAATGACTAAGTGTAGGTGAAATGGGTTGATGATAATGAGAAACACACATGGAATAATCACAAAAATCTGGAGTTCCTCTCAGCTTGTGGACCTTTTGGCCACATGTTAAGCAGACATGGAATTCATTTCCATTGCTATGCTGATGATACTCCGCTGGATGTGTCTTTATGTGTTGATAATCATTCCCAAACTATGGTTAAACAAAGAAAAACAATTGAAACCAAGGTACACAGACTTTGCGGCACTAATACATATGTTTATATCAGCAATAGATCAAATGACTAAGTGTATGTGAAAGGGGCTGACGATAGTGAGAAACGATATGTAATATTCGCGAAAATCGGGAGTTCCTCTCAGCTCTACACATTTTTTTTAGCATTCCTTTAACTAATTTTTGTTGGGTTACTGGTCCGCAATGCAGTGTTTCCTTCTAATACTACATACACGTTTTCTGACGTTAAATATGGAGTACTTCAAGGCTCTGGTCGTGGCCCCCTGCTTTTCTTTCTCTATATTTCCAACCCTGTCTCCTCAAAATTACGTCCCCACAGAACTAAACTGCATTCTCAATTACGTTTAGCTAGAAACTTATTTTTTCCCACATTACGTTTGTTTTGGACGTATCTCAAATACATTTATCTTCTACATATCTTTGCCATTTATTCTCTTGCTTTCCTACAATGCGCTCGACCACGCACGGGGCTGCTTATTAATTTGAACAATCTTGCTGGCCTTTATTATTATTATCATTATCATTATCATTATCATTATCATTATCATTATTATTATTATTATTATTATTATTATTATTATTATTATTATTATTATTATTATTATTATTATTATTATACAAAGAGAAAAGAATGTTACGAACTCACGTTTTCTGGCCACAGAAGTAGCATTTTACACCCGGAAGTAAGTATTCTCCTTACTGTCGATTGATTTTACAGTGATATTTGCACTACTCATCAACTCAAAAACACCAGATTATACCTGTTAATTACACAACATTGATTGGTTTAAATTGTGTACAATGCTAAAGGTGAATTTGTGATTTGTTGGGGTGTGTTATGAGGTGCAAATAGAACATTGTTTGCTATCACGTTTGAAGTAGCAACTTTAGGAGGATATCAATTCAATGTTCAGCTTGATATGCTGCTTCCAAGCGGCCATAATGAACTGATTAACGCAGTTTAGGACTTTGGTTTTAATTAAAATCTATAGACCCTCCTCTGCACAGTAATCTAGGTTGGTAGTCATTTAACACTGTCACCAACACGTAGTTGTTTCTGGTAAATGTCCTGCTTAGTATGTTTCTTGATCATAATTACATGTATTCATTAACACAATGTTGAACATTGCCAGTGGATTGTGGGTACAACATAGTATGAAATTAAATGTTAGGAAAATATTTGCCTCAATATGTCTAACACAAATTGAATATGACTACTGAATCTCTCAAGCTCATTTATCACAGATGAATGAGGCAGGGAGCGCACATGGGGTTATTATTACCAGGCAATTTAATACATCACTGTGAGTGCAAACACTGTGAAAACGTCACAAAAGGCTACTCTAATTAATCTCCAGTTTGCGTCAGACCTTCCAACTGTGACCTCGCCATTAGAAAATGCAGAGCTCAAATTAACTGTTCCACTTTTTTAATCGGAAATAACTACATTTTGTTCCATGCTTTCTTTTCAAAGCAGTTGTTTTTCCATCCTGTGTTCTAATGAGGAAGTAACTAACTACAATTAAAAAGATAGATAACCAACATTTCTGTGGACAATATTGACAACCGCTGAAGTAACTAATCACCGCGTTAATTACCACAATGCCTACTAAATGTCAATTATTCAATTAGTAAAGAAAACAAGTGAAGGGTAAAGTGTTTTTTAGCAACAATTACATGAGCAAAAGTCACAAGATGAACCCATGCCAAAGGATATGGGATATAACAAATGGCTTTAAGGAATAGTCTGGCATTTTGGAATAAGTTACTCACTTTCTTGTGAAGAAAGAGAAGACATCACTCTTATATCGTTCTGTTTAAAAATGAGGTACAGCTAGCAGTTGGATAGCACAAAGACTTGTAGCATGCTAACCAACATATTTTGTTTTACACTTTGGCTGTTTACAAATTAGGTACACTTGTTGGTGGTTAATTACTGAGGTTTTTTAAATGTTATTTTTAGAGTCTGAAAGAGCCAGCATAGTTTTGTCCCCGCATGTCATCATTGTGCTAAATTGCTACTAAGCTAACGTCCCCTAGCTTTAGCCGCATATTTAGCAGACAGAGTGGTATCAATATTTTAAACAGACCGAAGTGAAAAATAAGCACATTTCCAACAATGTCAAACAATTCCTAAACCAGTTACTGACAATTTAGGCTTTCAGAGTTTCTATATTTTTTCAAGTGTGCATTAAAGGAGAACACAAAGTTAGAAAGTCACGCCGGGCACTGTAAAGCTCCCTCAGGGTTGAAACTTAAGAGAAATAACTAGGTTAACCAAGAAGTGCCTTAAATCCTTAACGCATCAATAAAATGATCAAATCAATGCCACGTTGCAATGGGAGCCAGCTATGTGAAGCTAAAATTCGGATAATATGGTGTTTCTTCATAATTGTCTGTCAGGAGTTGAGCTTTATATACAGTTCATACAGACAAGTGTACAGGGAGTTTGGATCAATGCTTTTAAAAGCACACACCATGTGTACAATGACTGCTTTAGACTGCACTGTTGTGTTCTTTGTTATTGCATTGATTGTGTCTCATGGGTCCTCCTACGTATGTAATGTATATGTTATCCGAGCGTTCTTGGTCGCAAGTATAGGCTTACTGCCTCTCTGATTACCTTCCCCATTCATTTAATCTGCAAATCCCACCATTGATCCCTTTACTACTGGGAGAGGAATGAGCGCCCGAGTGGACCCTGGGGAAATTGATCAGCCATATACAGAACGTTAAGCTGATAATAGGCTTCACAAATGGACGCAGCTCAGATGCTGATACACATTGTAATTTCCTAATTACATGTAGCTGCAACATACGCCATGGAACACATTTCTTTGCTCAACTCTGCCAGTCGTACTTACACATAAAAAAATCCTTCTTGATGTTTTATGCTTTTGCTGATCGTCTGAAATTCCCTCCTCACCTCAGCACACAAACATTACATTTTCCAGCTTGTGTCGCCACCTAAGTTAATTTAGTTTCCTCTGAATTGTGAGCTGCCACCATCAAAGCCCCAGATAAGAAAAACCCAGGCAGACAAACAAGACCACATTGTAATCCACACAACACTGAGCGCCTAAATCACTGCCTTTCAAGTTGAAAGCCTGCAGGATGTTGACTTGTGCTGTCAACAAATCCATCCCTGTTACTGCCTACTGGCCTTTCAAGCACCAGTTTAAAGTTAAATGGGGTTGCAGCTCCCTCCAGTGTAAAGTGATGGACAGCAGTGAAATGATTACCTATTAAAACCTGCCTTGAGTCTAGACAAAATGCCCCTGAGCAGCCCTAAAAGAAGTCAGCCGGATACATATTTCCAAGTAATAATGTTTGGTTAAGGCTCTGTGTGGTCTTCTGCTGGATTCGGGTCGGAGTTATAACTCAAAATCAGATTACGTTAGCGACACATTTTCTTTCCGAAAGTCTATTCTGATTTTAGCTTTCATTTCATATTTCCCCTGCTGGATTATGTCCTTCTGCCCGATGGATTTGACCGGTTATCTCGAAATCAGTGGTCTGGGATTTCAATAAGTGCCTCTGATTGGAACACAAGGAGGTCCTGCCTGTGGCAACTGAGGCCGACTGGAGACCGAGAAACTGTGCTCAATTCAATTTACCACATTGATTGCATTCATTGCTGCCAAGGTTAGTCTGTAACCCCATCTAGTGACCGTGTCAGTGGCCTTGTGTTTACTTGTCTGCACAGGTAATGGTATTTTATTAGTATTCACAACAGAGAGCTGGGAAAATATTATATTCACCTGTGTTGGTGGATATTTTTGTATTCAATGCAAAGTGTGGACAAACCTGCATTTATTTTTTATGACGGTTGCAATATGAATTTCAGTTGTACATTTCTAAATTGTACTTCGGGAATGCAACTTTACAACAACTGTATTTTTCTGATTGGTAATGTTTCTTTTTTGTTTAGCGTGGTGGAACAGCACAGGAAAGTTTAATATGTTTAAAATATGAGAACAAATGACTGTAGCTTTGATGAAAAGTCAACATGGTATAGTAATTCCAAAATATCTTTGAACCTTGAACCTTGAACCTTGAAATATCAGAAAAAAATATGTAGTATAATATGTTGAAAAATCTACAACATGGACATGGTATGATATGTCAAAGCCATGCCACCTTGTTACGCAATGACAACAAATGATCCTTGAATTATTTAATTATAGGCCATATCTTTACAAATAATACACTGGATAATTGTATTTTTTATTATAATAAGAAACAGTGCATCATGACATTGAGAATTCATTGATTGAATATGTGTCCATTCTATTTATATTAGAAAATGGACTAAATATTAGACCCCCCCCCCCTTGGTATGACGCAATTCAACTTTACCACAAACTACAGCCTTTAAAATGACAATAAAGTAGAGCGTTTCCAGCTTTAATATGTTCATAATAACAGTTATGCAGATACACTGCATTGAATAATTGAATGCATTACCTATAAATATATTAATATGATGAAATAATAATGTAGAGTATAATGCACTTTTAATGACCATTTACAGATAAATCCATTATGTATCCATTCTGCATTTTTACAATACACATAGTGAAGCAGATGAGTCATTATGAGATGTCTTTTAATAATCAAAATAAAAAGATTATAACTAAAAATGTATTTAATTTAATTGAAATGTTTTTAGGTATTTTATCAATTAAGTACATTTTAGGGAATTCCCCCCTATCAAAATGCTCTATCTTCACCACATGATTTGAATATTCAAGGATTTACTACATTCATTATTTGAGTTGGTGTATTGGGGTTCGCATTATACTTTTTCAATTTTTTTGTGCACTCTCATATTGCTTTTACTTTGTTGCTTTTATTGTCATCTCCTTTGTGATATCAGCTCTGAAGGTGCTATAAACATGAATTCCCTCAGTTTATCATTCTCATGCATGCTTGCCAAGGATCTTACATGATAGATCAGCTGGCCTTTAAAGGTTACTAGCACAAGCATTCCATAACTTCCAAAGGAACCTAATGAAGCCTCAACAGTCACTTCAACAAGGATCTAGTTGGGGATGCTTGTGCCTCCTGGCTTAAAGAATGCCGATGCTTGAGGTTGTGATGGCATTTGTCATGATGTAGTGACATTTTTAAAGGTGGCAATGAACTGAGAAAGGAAACCAATGTTGCCCAAAGTAACCTTTTCTTTCAGGGTTCTTTTTAGACTGACATTTTAAGAGATCCTGGGATGATGGGTTGGAGGTGGGAAGGTTGGGATTCTGGCACTTGAACGCTGAATCCTGAGCTATTTGGAAGCTGAAGGGACTTTCCTGTTTTCCTGAGATTCAATCAAAAAATTGAAACGTTGAAAAAGCTAAATAATAAGCCCATTTTGAACGTGTTTTTGGTTAAATGCGTGACATAAGAAATGTGGTTTGCACAAGCTAAAGCTATAAAATTACCTTACTCGTGAAATTCTAAAGCTTCTGGTTCTTAAAAATGAGACGCCATTAGTTTAGCGGTAGTGACGTGAATTATAGCGAATGTGATGTCATTTGCTTATAGCCTAGAAACATTTTGTTCTGACTCTAGTTTATACCCGACTCGTGAATGTCTGAAACTTCTGTGACTTATAAAAACAGAGGTTGCTAACAAGGGACTAAATTAGATGACGTCATAATTTCAAACATTAGCTGTTTTTAGCTTAGCGCTGATGACAGGGGTCATGTGACTGTCATGGAGTTTGTTTACGTTAGCTTTTTACTTCTTGTAATAGCATTTATGCATGAACAATTATAAAACTGTTAATATGTGGAGATGTTCCTGCTGAAAACGTGTAAGTATCATTAATGTTTGTTTGCCAGAGCTTATTTTTGGCAATTTTCAATGGAAACAACCTGTTGCAGGAGCCCATGCAACGCTAACTTCCAGATGGACATAAAGATATCCTACCTGCACCACTCTATTCAGTCTCCTTGAGTATTATTTTAAATATATATGATAATAATACAAGTATTACACAATTGACTAGTAATTGCAAAACCAATGTTTTAATTATACACCAAGTGAATATGAGTCATGAAATACTTTTTTTAAAAGGTTGATTACGTGCAACAGTTCAAGGAAAAAAAAGAAGCATAAAACAGAGGTCTAACAATCTAATCATATGCAGGCAAATTAATAATAAATTAAAAGGCTTTCATGGCATTAAGTATTACAGCAACCAGCAGTGCTGTAGTAAAAGGGAGAGATGTACTCGATTCCCTCGCATTTCAGGATTCCCTGACATTAAAGAAAAAAACGAAACTTTCTTTAGTAGAGTATGCAGCACTCTCATTCACTATTAATCCCTCTTATTGTTAGTGTTTTGATAGATTCATGTTCTTCTGTGTGTTTTTACAAGTAGATCAAGTTCTGGGTATGTTATGGAAACATTTGGCACGTAGGATTGGATTTTTCTTTCTTCCAGATTGTATTCCGCAGAGTCTTTGCAGCGCAGTAAACATATGAACCAACAACAAATAAGACAAGAAAAGGAAAGAGGCATGTTCTCAAACAACAAATTTGTTCTTGGTGGTTGAACCGCTTTTGGTAGATGTGTCTGCGTGAGATTGGAAGCCGATCGTCATCTTCATGGGAATCCCCAAGCGCTCCTTGTAAACTCTCCTGTTGACGGTAAATGACACCGTTAGAGGATGTGAAAGATGCCTTCAGCTGCAGTTATGATTGTAAATACTTTAAAACTGTATACCAGCCTCACCCAATGTGTGTCACAGCCTCCCGGTTCTCGTAGTCCGCTGTCCACACAGCGAGTTTATCTCCTTTTGTGCGGATGTTGACCACGGCTCCGCAGACCTGATCGCTGTGGTCATCAAAGGCCTCTCCGACTAAGCACAGGAGCTGGTTTGAGGATAGGAAAAAAACCAAAAG
The DNA here is from genome assembly GCF_902827165.1 of Trematomus bernacchii. Lineage (NCBI taxonomy): Eukaryota > Metazoa > Chordata > Actinopteri > Perciformes > Nototheniidae > Trematomus > Trematomus bernacchii. Next base: position 3,096,680 of record NW_022987656.1, read on the forward strand.
TTTAAATCCCACCTTCGATTTGACTTGAACTATAAATTCTCCAATTTCTCATAAAGGAGCCTGGACCTGGGTAGTGTTAGCTTTCACCTTCATGGCATTTACAAGAAAGCTTTTGCTGCCATTTCCTGCAATTCCTGTTTTAAGTTCAGTACGGTAGTAACAAATGTGCTTCTTAAAAAGTTTATTACATGAAGAATTTCATTTTGAAGTACAAACTTATAGAATTGTTGGGAATATATAGCAAAATATAAACTATACAAATATAAAGTAACTCATTGTAACTATTTTAACAGAAATCATTGTATGCCTCACCCACTTTTCTCCTTCTTTCTTTTAAGAATTCTCATGTTTATTTCTTCCAAGATATTGCCTGGACCGTGGTAGAAAAATGTAACACCGTCTGCCTAGCGGTCTGCCATTGAGGCAGGAGGCTTATATCATATACTTATCAAATCTTACTAATCTAATCAAGCATTTCTCACAAACACAAAATCCATGTAATAGAGAAGTACAGGAATGTGTCCTAAAACCTGGAAATGGGTAAGCATTTTACTACTTCTGGTACTTCTTTTCTTGAAGTCAATCTTTTTTTAGTTGGATGCCCGAAAGGAGGACTATGCATGCTTAACACAAGCTTAAGCTTTTTCAGGTTTTGTTCTTTGACATAAAATGAACCGTCATTTAGTGTGAATGCTGACACAGCATTCACACTATCTGTTATGCTACGCACACAATTCTTTATTATTCCACCGGGTTATTTTGCGCCGCTTCTTCTCCCACATTGAACATCGCAGAAACTCAGTTCAAACATCAAAACGTTCAGCTCGGTCGGGAATCAATGGCTATTACTTTTATCATTCATAACTTTCATAATTCCAGAGATACATCCCATAATACATCCCATTTTTAACATGGAAGTCAATGGAGAACTCTTCAGACTTCAACAATCTTCATGCAACTTCAACTGCTAACTGCTCCTTCAACTGCTAACTGCTCATTCATACTTTCACTCAGAAACCTCATTCCAACTTTAAAATGTCACACATCTTTCTGACATTATTCATGTAACACAACTTTTAAATCTGATTCTTACTTTTAAAGATATTAAACATTGTTCAGACCTTGGTAGAGGCCTTCTTCAGATTTTAGAGTGCGTGAAATGTCACCGATATCTGTTACGGTTCTTCAACAAAACGTTCACATGTAACAGGTTTATCTCTCATTCAGAACAACGAAAAAGCTCTCCTCTCACTGATCACCATGGAAACCTTTGATCTCTGGACACAAATATAAACACCTGTGTTATGGAACACGATGATGTCATAACTCCAATTGACATAATTAGAGCAGCAGACTAATGACGTGGTCACTGGAGTTTAACAGACTGTCTCAGCCTATTATTTTCCGTTTGATGGAGACTTCATACTGACTTCAACATGTTCCACATATTTTAGACATTATTGGTGACGTATGCTTTTAGTTCTAAAGTTTTCAGTTCAAATATTCTGCTGCTTTTTCATGCATTTAGACTTTTATTTTCTTGTTCTTATTTCACATTCAAGCCCCCTCTATTCATGAACCCTTTAAAGTACTCAGCCACACCACTTATACACGTGTGACTGTTGCTATGTGAGTTAATCTTTCAAATACAAGGTTGCTTGTTTGATTCAAGCTCTTGTAGTCAATATGTCAAGGTATTTATCCCTAACATTTTATCAGCTAACTAATGACACACACTCAGAGGATCTTTATAAACGTTTTAAGTATTGCACATCTTTAAACATGACTCTTATAAATCACTTTTAAAACCAGCGACACGTAATCGCAATATGTGTAATATGTCATGTAATATGTTCAATTTACACACGGCATCTATTGCACGTCTGTCCGTCCTGGGAGAGGGATCCCTCCTCTGTTGCTCTCCCTGAGGTTTCTCCCATTTTTCCCCATTAAACTGTGGGGTTTCTTTGGAAGTTTTTCCTTGTACGATGTGAGGGTCCAAGGACAGAGGGTGTCGTATTGTCATACTGATATTCTGTACAAACTGTGAAGTCCACTGAGACAAATGTAACATGTGTTATATTGGGCTATATAAATAAACATTGATTGATTGATGTAAAGCGCTTTGAGCACTTGAAAAAGCGCTCTAATAAAAAATGTAATGAATTATTATTATTGTACCGAACGTTAGCCGCCTTTAGCTAAGCGGTGGTGACGTAAGTCATGTGACCGTGATGTAGTTTGTTAATAACGTTAGCTTTTTACTTGTGGCAATTGCATTTACGCTTCAAAAATCATAAAAGTGATGTCAATATGCAGAGTTTATCCCGCTGAACAAAAAGTGATAGTATCAAAAAGTGTGGGGGCCACATCAGGGCGCCTTTCTTCTGCAATCTTCTGAAATCCAAATTAGAAATCCCACTGTATTTTGTCGAGGGAGCCCTATGCCATGCTAAATCCCAGGTCATCACTGCACCGGTCAATATGCAGGTAGCAGGGTCCCTGCAGGTTTCGCCAACTCAAATTTAAGACCTTCTTAAGACCACTTTGAATAGAATTTAAGACCTATTTCACGGCAAGAAAGTATGAAGGAAAATTGCTATGAAAGAAGAAATACGTCCCATAATTACATATAAAGTAAATGTATTCATGTTCAACATAAGAACAATGACTGAACATAACAGCATAACAGTACAGAACTGTGTTAGCCAAAAAGTGTGTGTGTGTGTGTGTGTGTGTGTGTGTGTGTGTGTGTGTGTGTGTGTGTGTGTGTGTGTGTGTGTGTGTGTGTGTGTGTGTGTGTGTGTGTGTGTGTGTGTGTGTGTGTGTGTGTGAGAATGTGAGAATGTGAGAGAGTGACAAGAGCTATATTCAGAGCTCTGCTGCCTTGGCTACAATCTTTCATCGTTGCTGTTGTACGATTGGTGTTTAACTACGGTATTTAGCGTCTACAGCACCTCCGCTTTTAGGGTTGACGTAGACCCAAACGTCGCCTGGAGGTCCCCCGGTGTTGTTGTGGGAGCTGCTGCACTAGCTAACGCTACATTAGCAAAACAAAAGCTAATTTCTTTTGCAAAAGGTGCAGCGGGCTTCAAACACGTTCCCCTCCACTGGTTTCAACCAAGCACTAAATTCGATGTTTTCCAACCAAATACGGTTGAACTTACACTTCCCCATATTTATTTGTAAGTAGATTCGAAGAGACATGAGTTTCTGACTGCCGCTATCTGAAGCTTGGTTGCTAGGTTACTAGCTGGGTGTTCTCCGATAAGGGGCCGGGGGGAAACAAAGTTAGTGATTACTGGTTCCATGTTGATTTATTTCAATACAAATTGTTGGGGGGAACTGAAAGGCTCTTACCGTACAGGTTACTTTGCAGCCCGGACATTTCCCCCAAAACACATTTAGACGCTATCGCAACACAGAAGTACCTTTCAAGTCCCATCATTTTTAAGACCTTCTAAATCATATTTAAGACCTTTCTTATTTTTTTGGTCATATTTAAGACCTTTTTAAGGCCTTCAATTCAGATTATCAAATTTAAGACTTTTTAAGACCCCGCAGGAACCCTGAGTTAGAGATCCATGCAACTGTTGAGACAATCATTAAAATGTTTTCGTTTAAAGCTTAATACGAGAAATTTGAGTGTCATTAACCTCTTAAGCCCTGAGCCTGTTTTTCAGGTATCAGGCTCGAAAATGACATTCCCAGAACAAATGACCATATCTTCCCTTCTAAAAGGGTTAAATTAATAATCTTTTTTCTCAAAGTAATGATAAACCTGTGAGTTGGATGTAGAAAAGTCAGAATCAATATAGATGTTTTTTATTTTAAAGAAAATTCAGATTTTACATAGTAAAAAACTGTAAATTATAGTGTCCGTCCAAAAATTATTTTTTACTTATAGTGCAAACTACCCTTGGATGATGGGTTAGTAGACTAAAAGCTTTAGGAATCCAAACTACAACATATAATAAGTACCCTGTATCAAGATTGATTCAAAACAAGTGAAATTTGACCTTTTTAGAGAGATTTAGCCAAAAACCCCCACTTCTGGGGTAATTTGGGTGGATTTGACCTATCTCTGGCCCCCCTTGCTCGATTTTGATGAATGAAATCTCTTTATAACCGCTAGAGCCAATGGAATCGAGGGAAAGTTATATACACACCAAAACGTTAACAAATAAGGAGTGAGAGTGACGCGTTACCAAAACCGGAAGCTGCATACACTCTGGTGGCTACCATTAGCAGCTAACTTTTCCGCTCCGATTTTTACATAAAAAATGGAATTATGGATTATAAATAATTTTTTAAAAAGCACAGGTACATTATCAACCTATGGATCAACAGTTGTAGCAATTTTTTTTTTCGTTTTAATGCCATTGAACACGTCTTTTGACCTAATTGACAGCTACGGTGAGACGATCTGCCGTAAAAGCTCCGTAAAGGTACGTGTTGTGATGTCTGCGTTTGCTTCCCCTGTCGCAAGTTCGGATCGCTCAGTGATGATACTATACCTAAATAATCAGTGGAGTCTCAGCTTTAATCGGCTATATTGTATGTGCAGCTACGATAAGTAATAAGGGTATCTTTATCTTGAATTGTGTGCCGCAGTGCGTTAGAATTTTTTTGCTCAGGGGTCATTTAGACGCTTCTTATGAGACTTGTGTTTTGTTTTGGTAAAAATGGTTCATATCTTCAGTTAGCTGAGATTCTTCCCGTTAATCTGGTGCTACACATTAATAGTTTCGTAAATGTTAAGAAGCCCTGAGACATTATCTCGAAAAAAAAAACGGTGGGAGGGGTCCAATGGGGGGACCGCCGTGCTTAAGAGGTTAACAAACAACATTACCCCCTTCCCCCTAGAAACACCAGTGGTAAAAAGCAGTAAAATCAGTGCCGTGTGCAAACTGGCAGGTCACGGCTTTCTTGACGCCTGTATCACTGTCAGTGACCTTTAGAGCTAACACTGTGTGGACTGCAGACTTAGCAGCAAGCAGGCCAATTTTCAGCTGCTCTAGTTAGACTTTTCATCAGCTCAGCATAAAGTCAAGGCCACAGTATATAGTTTCTAGATCTTTGACTCACTGCAGGTATGACAGGATGTAATGATAGAAGTGGTATGTAGGTAACAAATGTACTAGAGGCTCAAGACATGAGTAATAGCATCACAGATTTAGTCAAACGTACAGTTTCCAGCCAGAAGCGGTCCAGGTCTAATCTCCTCTGCTGCTTGTTGAGGGTGAGGAGCCAGCGCCCGCCACGCTTGTTCCTCTCGTCCTCCCACATGGGTTCAATTCCATCCTGCAGCGAAGGTTCAAATTGTCAATACACATCCCAGGCCACTGCACCAAAAACTTCAAAACAGCCTTTTTAGTGAGGTTTCAGCATGATCTCAGCACTAACTGCAAGAAATTCATCTTTTACTCTTTAATAATCCCAACAGAAACTCTTAAAATGTGATTGCAGGTGGAATACTTAAAGTGTTTTTTCATAATTTCCGCTTAACATTCTGACTCACGCAGCAGGGTATTGTAAAAAAGCTGCATTTTCTAAGAATACAATTCAAATGATACACGTTATGATAAACAAACTCCCCTGCCGTGAATGTAAGGTGATCTTCGCCAGAGGTGATCATGCTAATGATTTAAAAAAGAACACACTGATTATAGACTGCAGTGATGATAACTACCTTCCCATTTATTATAATGTCTCACACGGTATAATTAGTGGTTGCAATTTAACTAGTAAACTAAATAATAGCCGAGTTTGACACAGAGAGAAAATCGTGTCTACACTCCAGTAATGATGATGTTTATATTTCATCAAGTATTTTTTCCTTTTTATTTTGTGTTTTACATGCTGATATAACATAACAATTCTCCAATTTGAGATCCATTAAGAATATATAATTATATCTAGTCAAATTTAAATCATTTTGATGTTACAATCTCGTTTTGGGGGATTTCTTGTGAACTTGTGATAGGACAATTATATTCGATGTTTTAATTAAACTATTCTCACAAGGATGACAATTTGAAACTAAATGAATTGAATGTTGTTAGTTAGCTTGCAACATAATGTCTAATGATGTAAATGTAGTCTCTCCTATGGTCCTTTTAGTTTAATTGAGAAGAAATAGGGAGAAAACACTGCTGTCAACCTACACTCAATGCAATGTAGACACTGGTGTGACATTTTAAGTATCTAAGCACAAAAGAGGGTAGAGGCATAACAAAATATTTTAATGAGGACATATTCTGTTCATTTTTAGGTTCATATTTGTATTTTGTGTCTCTACTGTTAAATGTTTCCATGCTTTAATGTTCAAAAAGCTCTTTATCTTTCTCATACTGCCTGTGCTGCAGCACCTCTTTTCACCCTCTGTCTGAAACCAGAGCCCAGTCTGCTCTGATTGGTTAGCTGGCTGGCTCTGTTGTCATTGGTCAAGCACTTAGAGATGTCCCGCTCCCTTAGCCTATCACGTACAATGGGTTGGAGGACTAGTCAATAGAGTGCCACAGTGACGCGTCCTAAAACCCGGAAGTAAACTCCTTCCGGTTCCTTCGACAAAAAAGCAATGCAATTTCTCCATAGGATTTGGGAAAATAGCTAGAAATAAGATCTGTGGTTGACACACATTTAAGAGACAGATCACGTTTTGTTCAGCCGGATAATATCCACATGTCTACCCTACTTTTATCATTTTCGAATCATAAATCTAGTCGCCAGAAGCAAAATGCTAACGTTATGCTATAAACGAACTACAGCAGGGTCGCTGCTTCAACGTCACGCCAACTTAAGATCCATATTCAAAACTACAGATTCTAAATGGTACAAGTTGAAGCGTTTGTTTGAACAGTTTGCAGGAGGCAGGTACTTGCTTTCAAGCAGAACACGGGGAAAAACAAACTTAGAGGAGTGTTTACGTGTTCGGCGTAATGACGTACAATGGCCTCGACAACTTCTGTAGTCCTATTCAGCCACATGTTAACAACCATCGTTTTTCAGACACGTACTGTAAACTCTTCAAAAATCACCAGCGGGGTCACTGCTGATGTATTTAATGTCGTAGAACAAAACGTGATCCGTCTCTTCAATTTGTGTCAACCACAGACCTTATTTCGAGCTATTTTCCAAAATCCTATGGAGAAATTGCATTGCTTTTTGGCGAAGGAACCGGAAGTGGTAAAATGCTAACTTACTTCCGGGTTTTAGGACGCGTCACTGTGGCATTCTATAGAAGCGCGGGTGTTACATATTGATGTCACTATGTTACGGAAGTAAACAAATGAGTCGAATGAAGGTGTTTCAGGCAGGGGGGAGTTTGTGGGAGAGAAACTCCCTCTGGAGGGACTACGGGGACTTTAGCCTTTGCAGACCATTTACATCCAAAAAAACCTATAGAACACACTACAGGAAGGGGAAATCTCCAAAAGGCAGAATAGGACTCTTTAATCTGTATTAGAACGTCTAAATCTCATTCACATACATGGTAAACAAATCAAACGTACCTTAAAGAGGGAGTAATCACAGCCTGACATGAGGTTGCTTGACAACTGAATATGGTTGTAGAGACTGAAATAAAGAAACAGCAGCATTAACAAAACGGTATTTCCAACACAGAATACAGTGAAAGGAAAGGAGTATGGAGAGATTTATTGCCGCTTACGCCCAGAAATCTTCAACTGTGTCGAACTTGGAGATGAGCCGCAGGTTGGCCTGCCATGTTTTGCTCTTGTCATTCTTGAAGAACCACAGGGACCAGCTGTTGAGGTGAAAACAGAAAATTAATTTGCATAATTGTAACAAGCCCCTCATTAAACACGAGGTAAACAAAAAGTAACCAAAAGCTTTTGATGCAACGTGTGACACAAACTGTTCTATAAATCATGTCATCACTGTCATGGTCAATTAATTGTGAACACTTTGTCATACATACGACGCTGAATCCTGTTATAGCTCAGCAAGTTCTTTATTTTGAGGAATGATAAAGCAAAATGTGGTTGAAGACACTATTATAAAGCCATAAAAGCAGTTAGTCTAACACAGTCGAAAGCACAGTCCAAATAAAGGCAAGAAAATTAAATACTGATACAAATGTAATTCTCTTGAGTGGCATTGTATGAGTACAACAGAACATTAGTTGGGCACATATGACTTAGATTATGACATATTTGTGTATTATTATTAGCTTATTTGACTGTTAAAATATTTAAATGTTTGATTATGGGTTATAATGGGGCAGCACATATTGTATAGTCCATTAGACGGAGCTTTACAGGGTTTCTCTTTGCATTCTAATGCGTGCTGGGATATCCTCATGCACAAATGACCCCATAAAAAAATAATAGGCCGAATTCATATATCCTAATGCTGTTTATCCTCACTAATTTCAATCATTTAAAAAGGTCAACTTGGGGTTATAGTTGCCATTAGAATGCTACTGATGCATTTCAAACGGTCATACTTTTCCTTTAGCTGGCTTTCAAGTTGAGTTTGTTTTTTCTATTTGACCCTTTTTGGACTTAAATATCTCAGTGGAATTTAAATATATATAAAATATTCAATTGTTGCTTATTTGTATTCAACACAGGAGGGACTCTGAATGTTTCGGAGTAAGGATGGAGAAAAACATTGAAAAACTCTAGACAGGTCACCAGACCATCACAGACAATCTAAGTCTAACTGTGACCGGGAAATAAAGTCTGGTAACACCCACAGGAACTGTAGGCACGACATTATAATCATTAAATGGCATATTTATACATAATAAGTAGCTAAAACCAAACGAAAACGAAATAAATTATCAAAATGTAATTAGTCTTATATATTTATTTTCATAAAACTTTACTTATACATTTGAAAACTGATTTTTGCTCATGTTTATTCAACAATATGTAGCCAGTGCACTGCACAGACAATACTAAGACTAGATTAAGTTGTGTGGAAGACATATCAATCCGTTTTTAACTATAATTAGAGATCCTTACATCACATTTTTTTTCCCTTGAATTTGATTTATACATTCAGTTTTTCAGCTTGACATTGATCTAGTTTCCATGTATTCACATTTGGAAGCAGCCCATTTAAACCAGTAGGTAAACAGATAAGTTTACCTATCAGGGCCAATATACAGCTCTGTACAAAATTATGAGACCACTGCAGATTATCAGTTTCTCTGGTTTTGCTATTTATAGGTATGTGTTTGAGTACAATTATTATTTTATTTTTTTTATTCTATAAACTACTGAAAACATTTATCTGTGATGGAATTCAACTAACATTGGAATGGAATGGCTGCCATATATGAAGAGATTGAGGTTTAAGAAAGGTTGGAGTGGTCTCTTTTTTCCAGAGCTCTATGCTAATTCTCCATTTTGCCTCATAAGTGAAAGTCCAAACAAATATCAAATGTTTATTTAAATTACATTCTGACCTACATTTTCAATCAAAACCCTGTACATATACCAACGTTTTACAGACAAAACATTAATATTGTATTCACAGTTAATCAGTCAATTATTTCATTGATTAACCAACTGTTTTTACATCAAAAAACTTGTGAAAAATTCCCATGACAAGTCCTGAAAGCCCACTGTGATGTCTTTAAACATCGACAGTTCTTAGCCGATAAGATATTTCATTTACAATTATAAAATGTTGAGAGAAGCAGCAAATATCTAGATGTTTTTGCTTGGTTTTAATACAAAACAGAATTAAATATTGCTGTTGTTTCCGCTTGTTCTGTAGCACTCACACTAGTTGATTCTTTAATGTCACAAAGTTATTACCAGTGTACTTGTTCAGGGAGTTCTTATTTGACATTATAACTTAATACGTGTGTGTCTATCTCATTTTAAATGCAGAGCAAACCTGTTCTGGAGGGGGTGTTTGATGTAGGACTCTGGGTTCACTAGCTCCTGTCCCGTCTCCTCAACTCCATCTTCATCAGCATGGGGTGCACTAGGGTTGATTTCCTAAATAAAAAGAATGGTAAAGGTGAAATGCATGGGAAGTGGCCGAGGCATTTTGATTTATATTCTCGTTGCAAATGACCACACAGTATGTTAAACTGGAGAGACACTCCTGTAACAGTCACATGTAACTACTCTTTTCCCAGTTATTGATTACATAAGGCAGGGCAACTAAATGCTGTTAGACGTAAATACAAGTCAACATTTTAAAAGAGCCAACTAAATAAAACAATATTGTTGTTTTTTTAGGCTGGGGTTTTGACCTCAGAGGGATTGGCAGTCTTCTGAATACATTTTAAATATGGTTAAAAACATTTGTTTTAAAGCCGTGACATCAGCGTTTACTAGTGAAACCCGATATGAACATCTGTTACACATTTCACTGCTATGAGAAGCTAGTTTGGCTAACTAAAGTAGACTCTACAGCTAACATTGCACACTTATGATTTTTAGTTACGATTGTATTCAGTCCGAATATGTTTGTTTGATAAACGAAAAGAACACAACGCAATTCCCATTCATATAACGCTACTCATCTGCCATGTTAAGTTTCGCTGACGTTACTTGATTACTTTGTACAAAAGTTCCGCTATGGCATGACCTTACAACCAACCATCTGGACACAGTCTTGAATTCGGCTTGCAGTTCGTTTACCACATGTTTTATATCAATAAGAAAAACACTTTTGAAACTACCACTCTATCTTTCCATCATTTAGCATTAGCCAAGTTAACATTAACCTCAACCACCAAAGTGGCCAACGCTGCATAGTAGAGGTCAGCATCGAGCCCTGTCAACCAAGTTTGACAGCTTAATTTTACCTGCAAAAACCCTATTGTAACTTGAAATGTGGCTTATATTACACGCCGAATGTACTGATATCTACTAATTATTATACCTGTTTTGAATAATATTGACTCAGGTATGTACTTTTATGCAGATAACCTAGGTAATAGCAAACTCATTCGTAAATGAAACGCGGTTTGGCTCTCCTCGCTAACTTGAACGGCACGTCGGTTAGCTGTAACGTCAGCCTTAAAGTAGGGAGATCTCCACACACAAGCGTTCGTCTTATACGCTCATGGCACAGAAGACAAACTTGAAAAACTAGTCCTAACAGCACGTGTCATTGTAACAACTATCAATATACTTTTGGAAACTAATGTTTAAAGTTATACATAAACTTTAACTGTAATTTCGCCCTGTTATAGCGGCCAGAAGCCCCCGAAACGTTTTGATATGTTCTTTAGAGAAAGTGCTCACCGGTTCGGCGGTCGCCATCTTACAAATCTCTGTTGGAAAAGTTTCTGTCTCATTGGACCGGGCAGCTCAACGTGACGGTCCGCCGCGGACATGCGCTGTGTGCCGGCGCTGTCTGGCTGCTTCTCCGCGACTCCACCCCTCCTGCAGACGAAGGCATGGCGAGCACCGAAGCTAGAAGGGAGTGTGAGACTGAGGGCTGCAGCGAGGACGCCAAACTCCAGTGTCCCACATGTATCAAGCTCGGTATTCCAGGTTCCTATTTCTGTTCACAGGTACTACTGCTTTTTCGAATTGTCCGGTTTAAACGTCCGCTGTAGCGTCTCAACGAGGCCCTCTGTGTCATCACGAGGCTGCTAACTGTCAAGCTACGTACACATGGTGCTTCGTTAACCGCTAATAACGTATTTGTTATACGTTGTGGTTTCCCCTTTGGCTGTGAAATACTATACAAATGGCAGTATACATACAGTCATTGATTGTAATTGATGCTTAAGTTATACGTTAACTGTAGGCCGAGGGAGCTAGCTAACTATTGGCTGATTAGCTAAAGTGAGCTAAAATAAAAAGCGTTTAGTGGGGTGTTTTTTTGCTGACAGGGGCAACTGTATTGAATACTGTATTGTGCGTAGGAATTTAACATGTATAGTTATTATCTAGCAATAAACTGCAAGAAATTACAAGTGACACAGAGTTAATGTTGCGTATCAGAGCAGTCAGTGTCACGTTGTTTGACCCTCACCCTGGTACTTGTCCCCCTAGACCAAACCCCATTCACAATTCTGTCAATTTAAAGATGGGTTTCTTTATCCAGACTTTATACTCTGCTGATACCCTAAATGGCTTAACAGAAGCTACTTTACACTTCCTTTGGATCTGTTCAGCTGAGCAGGATTTTGTCTAAGCAGTATGATAACTTAAACTACTGTCAGATCTAATTTGACTACAGTTGTACAAGCAGACTTGTAACAAATCACATTTATATCATATCCATAAAGATGCTTGATACCTTTCTTATTTGTGCTGATCCTACATTGGACATGTCTGTCAATAAAGCCTTGAATGTTAATATACAGCAATTGCTCTGTCTGCAGAAGTGTTCTGCAATGTTCTATTAGTCAAAAGCTTTATAAATAGTAAGGTTGGGGGGCAGTTATGCCATGGTATGTGACCATAGAGTTTTAGCTTGGATTGCATTTTTGTCTGCAACTCGACCATGTTATATATATATATATATTTTTTTTCTGTCTCTCTATCTGCTGTCCAATTAAAACACCATTGGATCTAGCAATACATGTTAAGGTGCTCATGTACGTTTGTAAAGTTCTTTGGGCACTTTCTAGAGTGCAATATCTGTCACAAAATGCAACCAACGTTTTTGTTGAGGTTGAATTGGTTTTGCATACTGTATCAGCTTTTTTACATCCCCATTTAAAGTTTAATCTGTGTTTCTATTCCCAGGAATGTTTCAAAGGGAGCTGGGTGTCTCACAAGTCGCTGCATAAAAAAGCAAGTAAGTACTACAGATCATTGTCTTTTCTGTACTGTGAATCTCCCTCGTACTTAGTTGAGGTTTTAAAAACTAACAGTTGAACATTGTAGCATATACATACATATTACTGTGAACTAACACAATGGTGCCAGATGCTTGAGATACCTTCTCCTGTGTTTTGTTAGAGGACGACAAGAACCAGAATGATTCGAAGAACTGTGTGGAGAATGACATCAACACAGACCCATGGCCAGGCTACCGCTACACAGGAATACTACACCCTCACTACCCACTGGTAAGTTGCTGTTAAAAAAACGTATTTATTTTGCGTCTTTTGCCATGTATGATTCCTTAAATGGAAAGAAGTCTCAAGTGCAGACATGCATTAGCAATGCCACCCTTGTCTCCAACTTCTTGTACTCGGTGGTAAACTGATCTGCTTCTGGGAAGAGACATTTTAACTTTTTAATGTTTTAACACACATTTTCGTAACCTTGATTTCTCTACCGTGACATAATTGTTCACCTTGTTGGTTAAAAAATACCTGTTCAAATGTGTGGTTTCATGCCTTGTAGTCATTAATTACACAACCATAAATGTGAAACCATGAAAAATCCATAATATGATCTAACAGTAATATCTGTCATCTTGGATTTCATTTTATTATTATTTTTTTTTATATCCAATCTTCTCCTACAAAAAATGAAGGACAGCACATGTGAAAACAGAACTAGATTAGATTTTCATTTGACTTTTCTATAACTAATCTGTCCTCTTCTTGGCCCCTGTCGCAGACTCCCATGAGGCTCGTGCCTGGTGACATCCAAAGACCTGACTATGCTGATCATCCCAGAGGTAATGGTGCTTCTCTTCAAACAAGGACATTTGTTTTTTGTGGAAACTCACATTGTTTAATATAAAAAGCAAAAAAAAACAGTATTTTAGCATTGTTTGTTACTATAGAAATGTATATGAACAACACAAAATCCTTGCTATGTAGTCTTACATATTATTTACCTGGAAGCACAGCTAAAACAATCTGGCATCTGCAGAAAATAAAATGTCATGTGAAAATGCATGCAGAAATGTAAAATGATGGTATTTACATTCACCCGATGCTACCTTATTCCACTGGCAAAGCTCCCCTTTGACATTCACACTGCAGTGTAATTACAGAGGAAAGCCATTGTTATCCAAAATGCTGTGTTGGCACAGGGCAGACTTATGGCGCATTTCCATTACAGTTTAGGAACTGGGGTAGTATCTATAGTAACGCAGTGTAGGCGGAGCCGTGACGTCGTCTTCAATGAGAACCCCAGAAAAACAACACAGCCGTTAGCTGTTAGCACTCAGAGCTCACAGCTCCTCATATATGTTCAGAAACTAGACAAAAGTTAAACAAGTACAAACCACAGACTGTCTGTGTCATGGTGAATACAGTCGCTGCTTTATTTATGTCTGTATAGGCCGTTGTTGTGAGTGTGGACGGTCGGAGCATATACTGCGTTAGCTTAGCCAATCTCCATTTAGAAAACACGCATTTTAAAAGGTTTTTCGCCTGCCGTCTGTCTGCAGACTTGACAAAGCATTAATTCATGGTTTTTACTAACCGGTATCAGTATGTTGTTACTTCGGCATCATTTTGAAACGTGTATTACAATTAAATCACGGTCAAATATGTCCATCTTGTTGTAGTTGTAGCCCCCTTGCCAGCGATGCTCCCTCTAGTTTAGCATACTCAGCCCGACTCAGCCTCGTTGTCTCTGGCCCTAGACCCACGATTTTATGAGGCCAGAAAAACTGTGAATTAGGACCCGCCGGCCGGTACTAGGCCAAGTGGAAACGCAACCAAAGACGGGCCGCTGACGTCACAGCCCTCTTAAACCGTGCTCCGCGCTATAGTGGAAACGCGCCATTACTGCCCCCTGCCATAGTTGGTTGAAGTTTTGTGAAAGTGCTGCAGTGTGTGTTAGGGATGTCCCGATCACCTTTTTTTGCTCCCGATCCGATTCCGATCATTTGATTTTGACAATCTGCCGATACCGATTTTTCCCGATCCGATCTTTATGCAATGCATTAAGAGGAAAAAAAAGGTAACAGATAACGGCTGGTCATCCAACGCGATGAATTCAGCTATCTTGGCTGTTATTTTTTTGGCCTTTTCACTGTTCTGGGGTAGTTTCTCTTTCCTTTTAAAAGTCTCTGAAAGTGTCGGTTGTTTCAGTGCCGTTACCTGAGTGGCCGCTGTGTACTCGTCGTGTTGTTGTTGGTGGTGTTTGTATTAGATTGGTCATGTTGAACGTAGCTCTGTTCTTTCCACCACGCGGAACCTCCGCCTTGCAAACATTGCATCTGGCTGTTACACTGCCTTCGCTTTCAATTTTATAATACTTCCAAACTCCTGACATTTTCTCTGTCCCGACTCCCGAGTCACCAGCTGAACGTAGCCTCTTGTTAGCTTACTGCTACTATTAGACACTGCGCCCACTCTGTTGCCAGATTTGAGAGAAATAAGCAACCAGGTCTATGAAAACAAGCCCAAAAGAAGCAACACATACATGATGTTGTGTAATTTTAACCCAAAACTAAGGCCTCAGGATGACTTTAAGACGTGAACATGGTCATTTTTGTTTTGTAACATTAAATAAAATGTATAAAAATATTTTATAAAAAAAAAAAAAAAAAATCCGATCCCCGATTTTTTTCTCCCGATCCCCGATCACGTGAAAATCACGTGATCGGCTCCGATCCCCGATCACGTGATCGGATCGGGACATCCCTAGTGTGTGTTGGTCAGCCTGTCTAATTTGTTAGCGCTACAGTTCGTGCTTTTGCTAACATTAGTCACAGAGTGGTTATTCCGTATCCTGCAAAGATTTGTCATAAAATCCAAAGATCTCCCAAACTGTTGAAGGCCTCTCTCACTGTTGCCCCTTTCACACCAACGCAACTCCGGTTCAAGCTCCGTGCTAGAGCTTTTCAGGTTCAGAACCGGTACTTCGGTTTAGCTCCGGCTCTTTTCACACCGCTCAGAGCCCGACTGGTGCTGCCGCTGCTGCGTCATGACGTCACAGTTTACGTCGCTGATTTTCTCCCCAACGGAGCTCACAACAACAACGGGCCGGGGACTGCGTCGGGTCGATGATCGTGTTGCTTTTAATCATACGAAGCCAGATTAAATTAAATAACGACTTCTCCAACCTTATATTTTTCTCCAGAGTGCCGTGGTTCATTGTTTATTAATGTGTTTCAGCGGCATGTACCGACCGCTGCAGTGCTGGCTGCTCTTCCACGGGAGTGTATTCTCCCGTTAGCTCCGGGTTAGCTCACACGGCTCTAAAGTATTTACTGTCTGACTGTCACACAAGCAGCTGATACATATCCCCAGTTCCCCTTAAGTGAATGTGTGTCAGTCTGAATTGACGCTGTTTGGCATCACAACGCTGTTATGAAAGTTTCTCTGGTATAACATGGGCGATGTTAGCATAGCAACCGAAGCTAAACTGACTACTTGCTAAGCCGTTTTATACAGGCACTTTTTACCGGCGTATTTTTCATTATGATTCTACTTGTGATAGTCGGACATGACAACCTGTGCAGCCCATGTATTGATTCCATCCGATAGCTGCTATAATAACAAACAAAACGTCTGCCTGCTCTCCACAATGATCAATAACAGCGAACGGATGGTCAAAGTAAGGTACAAATAAACAGAATCACACGAAGCCTGGTTAGTGTTGCCTGACTTTATAAAGCGTGTTTTTTTTTTTACAAGTGTGTGGTTGCGTTCTAGTCACTTTGCTCAGCACTACTGCTGGTTACAACTTTTATTTGCCGTACTCGCCTTAACTGTTAGCTCAGGTTAATCTCGCCCCCCTCCGACGTAAGCGTGACGTATGCGGTTCTTGCTTCTCGACGGACAACTTTTTGGTGCTCGAAACAAACCGGATTCCGGAGCTTAGAGGCTGCTCTGCTGCGGTGTGAACAGGAAAACCCGGTGCTTTTCAAGCTCCAGCTCCGAACCGGCCCTGAAACACCGTTGGTGTGAATGGGGTATGTGTGACAATAGCAGACAAAGCAGTAATGCATGCATGGGTTGTCCTGTAACTGTATGAAAGGTTTTGCATCACTTCACAGATAAGCTGATATGTCTCGTGCTGTACGCTAAAGATCTCTGTGCACGTCACGTGACTTGAATTTCGAATTGAGCCGTCCCTTATAGATACTATCTCTTTACGTATGCACACCAGGCTTGGATTTTTGTCATTTTAGGGGCAAGGCCGTTTGGCCTTTGGTGTCACACATTTTTTCAGGGCGCAAAGGCCTCATGCCAGGGCACAAAGGCCATTGAGGGAAACATTTGGATTTGGAGCGTACAAATAAATAACTTCACTTTCTGATAAGAAAAAAACACGAATGACATGGAAAACAAATCACTTTTTTAATGTCAAACATTATATCATCATATAGGCCTATGCCTCCTTAGTATTACCGTATATGAAATACTTTACTTTGAATAATTAGTGTTTGGTATGTTTTCCATCTACTACTTCTCCCATTCACAAATCCAAAATCAAATCAAAAAATCTAAAATTCTATTAATATGTATATGTATGTATCAAACTCTGCACATACATCATTCAGCAGTGCACAGTGAAGCTCCAGTGTGTGTGTGTGTGTGTGTGTGTGTGTGTGTGTGTGTGTGTGTGTGTGTGTGTGTGTGTGTGTGTGTGTGTGTGTGTGTGTGTGTGTGTGTGTGTGTGTGTGTGTGTGTGTGTGTGTGTAGTGTGTGTGTGTGTGTGTGTGTGTGTGTGTGTGTGTGTGTGTGTGTGTGTGTGTGTGTGTGTGTGTGTGTGTGTGTGTGTGTGTGTGTGTGTGTGTGTGTGTGTGTGTGTGTGTGTGTGTGTGTGTGTGTGTGTGTGTGTGTGTGTGTGTGTGTGTGTGTGTGTGTGTGTGTGTGTGTGTGTGTGTGTGTGTGTGTGTGTGTGTGTGTGTGTGTGTGTGTGTGTGTGTGTGTGTGTGTGTGTGTGTGTGTGTGTGTCCGTCCTCACAGCTGTTCAGAAACTGGACAAAAGTTATACATGTACAAACCACAGCTGACAGCCGCGGTGAAACTCCAGCGGTTAGTGCAATGCGAATATTCGCATCGCGTCCGTTGTGAACGCAGCATAATGCAGTTCAGAAACCACTGTTCTGACGCTTTTAAAGCAACTTCGAGATTTTAACAGTGTGAGGGGCCCAAAGGCCATGGTGGCCGTAGGACGTACGATTATTTGTGGGGCATAACCGCCAGACCGAGGGGCTACGACGGCCATGGCCGTCATGGCTGCCGTGAAAATCCAACCCTGATGCACACACACATAATTTTGAATTGCGCCGTCCCTTATATATACTATCTCTTTACGTATGCACACACACACAATAGACAATACTAACGTTTGTCAATACATGATACATCATTTACCTAGTATCAAATCACCACTGCCGACAGGGATACCCCTCCTGGCATGGTCCTTGGAAAATGCGGCGGTGTTTTTCCGCTAGAAACTTGTCCAGGGCTCTGTAGAAGTCAAACTGTTAAAAGAACGCACGCATGCGCCAACGTTAAGGCTCGCTGGCAGTACACTTTGTTCCGTCACAGGAACACGCTTTGCTGGCGGCGGAAAAAAAAAGAATCCCACCAGACTCTTTTGCCCCTCCAACAAAGGGATGTCCTTGTCCTTTTTCCTTTTCGTCATCTCAAGCGATAAAAACTCGCAATCTTCTCTCGAATATTTTTTTTTGGACGCCCTCGGCTCGAGTTCAGGGCGTTCCGAGCTGAATAAGGGCGTCAAATGACGGCAAGCCGCCCGCCTGGCGGAAACGCTGGCTGACAAGTGAGATGTTGCATTCTCTGTAGATATTGTAGAATAATTTCACTGGATTTAAATTAAATCAGTATTACTATGAACACTATTGCTTGATTTGGGCTTTTATATAATTTATGAGGTTTTTTTCCGTTTTTTGCATCGATATTAAAGAGGCCTTATAATGCTTTTTGTGGGTGTCTTTCCTGTCTTTTTTATATATAGGATTCTGTGCATGTAAATGGTCTGCAAAGGCTAAAATCGCTAAGTTCCTTCCAGATGGAGTTTCTCTCCCACACACTAAGAAACACTCATGCTTCTATTGGCTAGCGCTCCAACAAATCTTACGTTATAGGCCAAGGGTCGGACATCTCTCAGCAGTTGACCAATCACAACGGAGACGGCCAGCTAACCAATCAGAGCAGATTGGGCTCTGGTTTCAGACAGAGGGTGAACAGAGGTGCTGCAGCACAGGCAGTATGAGAAAAATAAAGAGCTTTTTTAACATTAAATCATGGAGACATGTCCCAGTAGAGATACAAATATGAACTAGAAAGTTTGCAGAATATGTATTTTAACAATTTATTCAATTCCTTAGTTATTTTAGTATTTTAACACGTAAGAATCATTAAAAGTTATCTTTCCCCTGATGATATTTCTTTTAAACCTTAATCTGGGATCAGTTTTGTTCAGTTAAACAGCTCATCAATCTCCCATTATTGGTTTTAGCTTCATCGCAGGTTAAATAACCGGCATGATGTCACACTCAGTTTTTATGACCAGTTTTATCTTCTGTGTTAATAACCTCATTGTAACCTTGTGTATTTACACCTGTTACTATGGGCTAGTCATTCATTTTGCAACCATGGCAACCTCTACATCCATGATATCTGACTGCATAGATCCACACTCAGGTAGTCATGGTTACAGTCTCCTCTCATTCTCCTGGGATGCCTACTCGGGGACCAAAGCACAATTGTTGCAGGCTAATGTTTTTTTAACACGGTGCTGTTGGTGAGCTGAAAGCTATACTAGAACTGTTAATATTTTATATAATTTACCTTTGATATTACTTGTAATCTAATGAACATATAAGGAAATGGACCCTACCATTATAAAGACGTTATAACATTCACTCTTGGGTCTCTGATGCCTTTCCTGTTTTCTGAGCGGCTGTATCAAAGCGTGAGTAAGTCTAATTGATCACTGCACTCAAGTCAGCGCTGCAGGTCAAGAAGAGCACTGTCTTTGACTGCTACACAAACCTGTTGTTGCTAGGCAACTGTTCAACCAGCAATCATCTTGAGTTGATAAATTATACATCAGTGAATTGTTGATTACTCCAGTGCCTTTAAATACTGTCCGCTATGCTTTTCAGTTAAACAAATATTGTGTTTAAATTATAGTGAAAATGCAGGTAGTAAATGTGCTGCTGACTGCACTGACACGAGTGTCTTTAAAGGGAACAGTACTGTAGCGTTGCAAGAAGCCTTTATTTTGGTTAGAATATGCCATAACAGAAGAATGTTTCGATGTATAGAGCATAACAAAGGCCTTAAGTTGGAGACGATTTTAGATGAGGGATTTAAAAGACAATGTTGTATGCCGAGAGCAATCTCAAAGCAAAGAGTTCCACAGCTGTGACACAAAATCAAACAAAAAGGCAAAGCTTTACCTTTCCTGGCAATTTTGAGAAGTAGTTAGCAGCCTGAATGGGTGGTATTTATGCAGATATTAACAAACGGAACATGTTTCAAATTCCCATTTTCAAGTTTGATTTTTTTGTCGGAAATCTTTTGAAATCTTTTTATTTATTCTACTAATTCATCCAAAAAAAGAAATAAAGTATAATTCATACACACAAAGATAAACAAAATTAGTAGAAGCGGGAGGGCTGAAGCATACCTTATGGGAAGTAGCCCTCCCGTGAATCATCCTAATATAACATTGGCATTATTGCGTCAAAAGCGTATAGAAATTAAGGAGTACAAAGAAATAAAGAAAAACTAGGGAAAAAATAAATAAATGCATATATATATATATATATATATATATATATATATATATATATATATATATATATATATATATATATGAAAACTAGATATAAGGTCATTTTCTGCACATGTCAATAGCAGTTGACTATCTTTTTTGAAAACGAAAATACTATATATAAAAATATATATATGTACACATGTACTTGGCAAATAAATAATAATAATATATGCATATAATAATATATGCATATAAACATTGTGGACACTTATTTTCAAGTGACTTTTTTTTACATTCATATGTTCACACATACACAACATATACATAAGCACCATATGTTCAGGTGTACAAGTACACACATGCACTCATATACACCAATACAAATATTACAAGGCAATTTCCAGGGCTGAAATAATAATTCAACCGCATAACGATGAAAATAAATAAGAAGGAAAAAATAAATAAAAAGTCATGTAAACAATATTAAATAAATAAACAAACTGAGAAGTTATTATTTCTAAAAAAAAAAATGTATTCTGGGAATACCCAATATTTGTTAGCTGGAGTAATCTACAAATATACATTTTTTGTATTTAGTTTTGAATTGTTGATGACAAGTGATACTTGAAAGGTCTGGGTGAAGTCCATTCCACGTTCTAACTCCGATTATGGATAAACTGTGTGATTTGATGGTTGTTCTACAGGGCTTGCTACACAACCAGTTAGGATGCCTAGTTGGGTATTTCCTGACTGTGGTTTGGAACTGCTTTTGAATGTTATTAGGCATTTTGTTATGGAAAATGTTGTGCATAATCAGTACTGTTTTAAGCTTTACTATGTCAACTCATTTTAATAGATTGAGTTTTTTAAATATGGGAGTTGTATGTTCATATTTACCAACACCACAGACTATTCGTAATACTTTTTTTTGGGATGTTATTATTTTTTGTAGATTTGTTGAGCACGTGTTTCCCCATATTTCGGAGCAGTAGTAAAGGTAAGGGAGAAATAGACTGTTATAAAGAGTTCCTCCAGAATGTTCTTAGTACGATACAAAATACCTATTGTTTTGACAGTTTAGTTTGTACATAATTGATATGGTGCTTCTAGTTGAGTTTTTCGTCAACAAGCAGTCCTAAAAATGTACATGCACCAACTTTTTCTATCTCGGTATTGCAAATCCGTATAATGCAGTCATTTCTACTCTCAGACTTTGTATTGAATAACATGTTATTTGTTTTGGCCACATTAAGGGATAATTTATTAACTGCAAACCAGTTACATAGTATTTCTAATTCCGCATTCACAATTTTAACAAGATCGCCAAGATTATGATGGGAGCAGAGAATGGTGGTATCATCGGCAAATAAAATGAATTTTAACAGGTCAGAGGTGTTGATAATGTCATTAATATAAATCAGAAACAGTTTTGGACCTAACATTGATCCTTGTGGGACTCCACATATTATAGGAAGCTTGTTTGATTTCGCTTCGTCTATATCCACATATTGTAGCCTATTTCTCAGATAACTCTTAACCCATTATTTAGCTTGACCCCTTATGCCATAATGTTCTAATTTGTGTAGCAGTATAGTATGGTTCACAGTATCAAAAGCCTTTTTAAGGTCAATGAATATACCAGCTGTAATAATCTTTTTCTCAATGTTGTTGGTAATTTATTCAACCAGTTCAATTACTGCTGAAGAAGTAGAGTGATTTTTCTGAAATCCATATTTGCTTGGGCATAGTATATTACATTTGCTGAGGAATGACTCCAGACGGTTGTTGAAGACTTTTTCCAAGATTTTTGAAAATGTTGGTAGTAAAGAAATGGGTCTATAGTTATTAAGACTTGATTTATCACCAGATTTGAAAACCGGAATCACCTTCGTAATTTTCATTTAATTGGGGAAACCTTGTTGGAACGATTTATTGCATATATTTACTAGGGGGGCTACAATGTTTGGTACAACTTGTTTAACAATATTCATACTAAGTCCTAAATAATCTTTGGACTGTTTACTGTGTTGAGTATTGACAATATCAAGCAGTTCTTTTTCTGTTATTGGGTTCAAGAACATTCTATGTTTGTTGCAATTTTTCAGAAAATCATCAACTTTACATGAAGTTGGACTGATTTTACTCGCCAGATTGGGGCCAATTTCAGTAAAGAACTCATTAAAGCTATTTGCAACATCTGTTGGGGTTTTTCCTTCGGTTTGGAATTTCTTAAATTCATTTCTGTTGTCATTTCTGTTCTTCTTAATTATACTATTTATTACCTTCCAAGTGGTTTTCATATCTCCTATGGCATTTTCAAATTTTTCAGAGAAGTATCGTTTTTCACAGTTTCTAAGTATTGTAGTCAATTTGTTTTTATACAATTTATAACGACTTTCATCTGCAGTGCTTTTACTTTTCAAACATTTCCTGTAGAGTGCATTTTTCTTACAATAGGCGTTTTTCAGTCCATGAATGAACCAGGGTTTTGAGTCATTATTATTCTTTTTGCAAATCTTAATTTTTATATATAGACAACATTCGTTCATGTTTTGCATGAAAATCATTACAAACTCATTATAGGATTCGTTTACATCTTGAGTCTCAAATACTTCTTGCCATTTTTCATTTTTTAAGTTCATATTTAATTTATTTAGAGAAATGTCATTTAATTTCCGCTTAGTATTATGACTTTTGTTCTTTGTTATAAATCCACTATTTATTTAACTTTTCATGTTCAAAATGTTTCATCTTATAGCTTAAACATCACAAGTGTGGATAAGCAATGTATGCAAAGCCAAACGCTAATTGACCATTTACATTTTGTTAAACCCAGTTCTCAGACAATGACATATTATCAACTGTCACTTATGATTTTAAAACTAAATCAATGAGTAGTATGTTAGTGTTTTAAAATGTTAATCAATACGACTATTTTCTCCTTCATAATCTTGGCACATAAGTGACATACTCGGTATGGGAGGATCCCCTTCTGGGACCGCTCCCTGGTGCTAGCATCTCCAGTCGTGTCCTTACAGCACCTCTCTCCGTTAACCGGCCCTCTGACTTAAAGCTGGCTGCGACCTCTCTCCCTGCGGGGAGGAACAGAGATGATCAACTCAGCGACTTTCAATGGGGAACCCTAGATTACAAAAAATCTGGCTGTGATGGTCCAAGTTGCTTCTACTTTTAAAAGAGGATTGAATTACAGCAGCAAGGTCCTAGAGTGGTTTAGGAATAAGTCTTAAAATCTGGAAATGAGTAAACATATTACCACTTCTGGTTGCCCTCGCTCAAGTCAATGGTTTTTGAACTTCTTTTTGGTTAGTGGCCTGAAATAGGTCTGTGGTTTACACAACCTTAAGGGATTTTTACGTTTTGCTCAACGACGTAAAATATGTCAATAAAATCCCCATTGGGAAATTTCCGAAGCTTCTATGTGGTTGCTAAAAAAAAATCAAATGAGACTACTAAACGTCATCTCACCAAACGTTAGCCGCTTTTATCTTAGCAGTGGTGATGTGCAGCCGTGCGACCATGAACTAGTTAGTTTATAGCATAATTTTTACTTCTGCGGATTGCATTTACATGAAATTCCGTTAATATATGGATATTATCATGCTGAACAAAACGTGTATCATAAACCTGTGTTTGCAATATTCCAAAATACCTGATTGTCTGTCCTTGTTTCCTTTCCTCAGGGATATCTGAGTCCGAGCAGTCTCTGAAAGGGACATCACAGATCAAGGCCCTTTGTCCTGAGGACATTGAAGGCATGAGGGTAGTGAGCAAGGTAACACTTCACTGTTGCTGCTCTCATGATGTTGCCATGGTGTGCATTGTTAGTTTTTTGTTTAATTTAACTGTATGCTATTTGCAGCTTGCACGAGAAGTTCTGGACATCTCTGCCTTGTTGGTGAAAGTGGGGGTTACTACAGAAGAAATCGACCATGCTGTACATCTGGTACACATACAAACTTATCTTACCCAAAGTCACTCAAACACAAACGTTTTCTTGTCTTTCTATATCTGTAACTAACATGCCTTGTCTTTTCAGGCCTGCATAGCGAGGAACTGCTACCCCTCCCCTCTCAACTACTACAACTTCCCTAAATCCTCCTGTACATCTGTCAATGAAGTCATCTGCCATGGAATCCCGGACAGGAGACCCTTACAAGACGGAGATATCCTCAACGGTATGCCAATAATGTAACCAACAGCTGTTTCCTCATGATTGCTTCACTATCTTTTTATCTGTTAGAATTAACAAAAAATAACTGATGTTGGACTTAAAATAACGAGTTTCTTGACCATCCTGAACCTCTTTATATGAAAGATCTCTACCAAACAAACACTAATCTTTCCTTAAGTTTTTAAATGCCCACATTTTCTTACTTTTGTAACATTTTGTATATGAAACCATGTCCTATAAACGGTAAAACTAAGTTAGGATGAAGGGAAATGTTTTATTAAAGAGTGGGGGGGAAAAAACCGATTCCTCTGCCTTGACAAATGGTTGTACCAGCATCTTGAAATGGTAACAGCGGGAGTTGGGCCAATTTTAGCCTCTTCATGAATATTTCTGCGAAGGCGATGTCTTCCATCCGCCACTCCCCCTCAGAGTGTCTGATGGAGCGCTGGCCAACAACTCATCTCTCGCTGCATGCGCCGACAAGACAAATAGTTTCATCAACCTTTAGCAGTGGGGATGTGCTTGTCAGATCCTCTGCTCTATATTTCTCCTAAAGTGGGAAGAGTCCCAGTTTGCCCTCTAGCAATTCCATTTTCATCAGTAATTTGGCCTTGCAAATAGAATGATGCAGGAATGAGTCCTAAAATCTGGAAATGAGTTAGCATTTAACCACTTCCTGTTCCTCATCTCAAAAGTAGTGTGCTGGTACTCTTGTCTGTTTCCTGTAAACTGGGGACATGCCAAACATAATCTAATAATAGAGTGGTGCAGGAATGAGTCCTGAAACCAGGAATGTTACCACTTCAGATTACCTCGTCTCGAAGACAACGTGCTTTTGTATGTGTTTTGCTTAGATGCCTGAAATGATGTCTCTGGTTAACACAAGCTGAAGAGATTTTCACCTTTTGTTCTATTAACATAAAATATGTTCATAAATACCTCCCTTGTTAATGTCTGAAGCTTTTATAAGTCGTAAATAAATTACTCTGCACACCGTTTACATATGCATGTAAACGGTGTGCAGAGTCAAAACCCTCAAAGTACACCCTGTAGCGAGTAAAACTCTAACACAGAAAATACCTCCCCAAAACGCCTCGTTGGAGATACGTCATTGTCCATTTGATTCTTCCGGGACGGCATGATGTCAACCCGTACCCGGAACGAAATGGACCAATCCGTGGAGCCGTTACGTTACGTCCGCGGAGCCGCTACGTGAAGCCCCCGCTGATTGGTCCAAATTGACCAATCCACGGACTTCCTCACGCACACATCTGTGTGCAGGGAGCAGGCAGCTCAGCTGATTTCTCCTCCCTGGCTGCAGGCTGATAACAGACAGTTGGGATCGCGGCAAAATTCTCTCTGCAGACCCATTCTCACAGCGTTTATCAACCTTTTTCTTACTCAATATCAAGCCACACTTATTGTTTTTACTTCGGATGTGAGTTTGTGTGTGCTCAGGATGAGTTTGGCTGTGTTTCACTATGTATCCTAAACAAGGAAACAACACCTCCACGGAGCTCAGCGCGATTCACAACGTCCCGACCAATCAGAGCACACTGTGCTCACAGGGAGGGTGGGGGCTGGAGCTTTGGGAGCTACAACGAGCCGTTAAAGGCAGATAGTGAAATTCAGTGAATACAAGTAGTTTACAGAGATGCTGTATGAGAAACCAATGTGAGTTTGGAAAAATGCACAGTATAAATCTATTTTAGTATACCTCAACAATGGAATTATGATCAGTGGAAATGGCCATGACACCTCTCCTTTAACTAACTTCAGGGTCGGCCTAAAAAAAATACGTCTTCACTGCACCACTCTATTGGTCGATGCCTTAAAAGAAAACATGGTCACCCATTCATACCATTACATCTCAGGTTATTCATGACAGTACTTTGTTTGTGTCAAACATAATGGAATCCAATTTGTCTTGTAACACAATGGCGCTCATTCTTACACAGTGGACATCACCGTCTACCACAACGGTTTCCATGGTGACCTCAATGAAACCTTCTATGTGGGCGAGGTGGAGGAAGAAGCGAAGAAACTGGTGCAGACCACGTATGAATGCCTTATGCAAGCCATCGACTCCGGTAGGAATTCCAGCTTTCTTATTTCTTAACCCATGTGTGCACAGAGAATCCTGCTCGAACAGGGAGACGGAAGTAAACCCACCTTACTGCATTTGTATAGAGTCGTGCAGTCTGTGTGGAGTATAATAAGATGTCGGTATCAGCATATATGTCAAATAACAAGAATTGCGGTTCAGAACTGTACATTTCTAAAAGGTGTCACTCTTACATAGTTTGTCCACAAGAGAGCGCTGATATTCCAGAAGAAGTTGATATTTAAAGTTATTTCTGAACTTTGAAACAGTATTTAACTGTTTGGGACCTGTCTCCAAGGGCCACAATTAACTTTTAATACCAACTTTTATTAAGTTTACATTGAACAAATTCAAGTCAAAGTTATTGGTCATTATAAATGTTGTTTTTCCAATTGGTACACTCATTACAAGATTTTCTTTTTGTTAATTGTCAGCCCCGGAATTGTTTTAACTACAGTTACGTTTTGTTAGGCTACAGGAATAGTCAACACTTGCTGCAGCTCTGACAGCTGGACTTGAAAACTATCACAATTTTCCGACATTTTATATACCAAACAATTGGTCTAGAAATCTGCTGATGAATCAATAATCTAAATGTTTTTGGGTTTTTTTGCATCCCTACCGATAACCCTCATGCTAACCTTTTTTCACAGTGAAGCCTGGTATCCGCTACAGAGAATTAGGGAACATCATACAGAAGCACGCTCAAGCTAACGGCTTCTCTGTGGTGCGCAGCTACTGCGGCCACGGCATCCATAGACTTTTCCACACTGCTCCCAATGTGCCACATTATGCCAGTGAGTAGTCACACACCTGCCATCGTACATGTCTTAAATGTATGAAGGTTGTTTTGTTGCTTGCTCTCGTACAAAAGAATGATTTATTTATTCAATGTTTCCCAGAAAACAAAGCAGTGGGAGTTATGAAGCCTGGCCACGTGTTCACCATTGAACCCATGATATGTGAAGGTGAGTGGTACTGCCTTTGTTTGTGACGTTACAATTATCATAATTGTTCACATTACTCAATGTGCTCAATTGTAGCAATTATTTGAAACAAATATTGAAGAATAAAGAGTAAACATAAACACGCTGTCCTCCAGAAAACCTGTTATGTAGGCTTTCATAAGTAAGGAAAATGATTTCAGCTTTGTCACAATGCATTTTACACATACATTATAAGGGTTTTATATGGTCTATTTGTCTTGGCGAATGGTGGTGACCTAGAAATTAACCTTTCATTCTTCAGGTTGTGTGAATTTTGAGACACACATTTTTCAGGATAGACATATAACAGTCTCATGGCAAGTTAGTTGGTAAAACAGACTAATCTACATTTCTTATAATCACAATACTTTAATTATACTGTTTTCTTGCTCCATTTTAGAATTCTTGTTTATTAAAATAAAATAAAATATATTTATATAATCACAAGAAGGTAAAGTAAAAATTATCCATGAGTTGAAATAGAATAAAGATAATTATATGATCATAGGAAGATGAGTAGAAATGTGCACATTATTCTACAATATTTAACTATTAAGTGAAAATGTGTATATTACAATATATATAGAGGTTTCTAAGTTATAGTAAAGATATTGACGATGAAAACTAACTAAAAATATATTATTAGTATTATCACAGTTAGAAGTATTTAAAATTGACAAACACATTGTAATACTTTTAAGTGCATTTGGTTGTTAATACTTCGGCTAGTATTTAAAAGTAGAAGGGATCCAATAGTTTTTCCACAACAAGAGGTTTAATGTGTAATTGAGCAGACCCAGCCATGCTTTAAATCACCCTCACAGGTGTCCAGTGAGTCAGGCTCCAAGTGTTGGTTTTGACAGCTTTGTTTAATTGATGCTGTGTAAGCTAAATCTGTGAGTGTGTCATGTCTCAGGTGGCTGGCAAGACGAGACGTGGCCCGACGGCTGGACGGCAGTGACCCGAGACGGGAAGCGCTCTGCTCAGTTCGAACACACCCTGTTGGTGACGGAGACCGGCTGCGAGATCCTCACCCGCCGCATGGAGGACAACGGCCGCGCTCACTTCCTCAACCAAGTGTAGACTCGCACGCATCCAAGGACTGGACTTTTCCAGAACACAAGACACCCTCTGGGCCTCACACACACATACACACATACACACTCACACATATTACAAACAAGAAGCACCACTCCTAGAGCTCAGTTTAACTGCCGCTCTCATTGTTCTTTGAATTAAATATCCTTGAAATAAATGGAAGTACTTGAATGTGTCTTATATCAAACGCTTTATTAGTGAAAACTGTATCCTCTGAAGGAACGTATTTATGAGATATGGTTTTGCTTAGTGGCCTGTCATGTCACCCAGAGTTTGTTACTGGCTGGCTAGTTGTTGTCTGTGGTGTGTGTGGTGCTCAGGGCAGATACACTAGTAACAACGTGCTTCTTTTCTCTCTCAGCCTCTGCTCACTTCACACTTCCCCCAGAGATGGACTGAAAAGAATCAGCAATACTAGAGACCGAGGAGGGTTCCCAGGGTTAACAACTCTCAAAACCTCAACAACTTATTTTAGATATAGAAAATAACTCCGGGCCATAAAGCGTACTATATTTAGTTTAGAGTACAGGCAACAAAAGTCATTCTCTGCCAAGAGCCAAACAGCCTAAATTTAAAGCAGTAGTTTGATGTTATAAAAATACACTTGGCAGATTTGGTTGAAGACCAATACACCTTGGTGTCCATTAAAAATGTAGCAACAACCAGGAGACGGTTAGCATAAATACTTGAAGCTGGAGAAAACACCTGGACCAGCTCTTTAAAACAAAATACCTTCCAGCACCTCGAAAGCTCAGAATTTAAACAAAAAAAACTTGATTTGTGGTTTTTACAATTGGTTTTCTGTTTGGATTAACAAACAAGATGTAACATGTTAATAAGTGATATTTTGATGTGCTGGTAGGTGGATTTTGTCAAAAAAAAATAGCATATAAACTCATTTCTGTACGGTTTGTAAAAGTACAACCATCAATTGACTTATTGCGTCATGCCTGCTTGCTGGGTATTCAATCTCAGTACCAGAGAAACACTCACTGTCTTATTTACCTGGTGACGTGTCCACTAGAAGCACTCAATTGTTACATCCTGAATGTGGCTATGGTTATTAGTGCAGTCGGAACTTTTTCAGTAGATTACGTCAGCCACGGTTGCTAGGAGAAGTGTGATGCAACCAGAGTATCTTCATAGATATTGAGAATGAGAGAAATGACATTGAGCACACAGTTGTTGAAGCGCTGAGCTTGTTAATCTGAGGAAAACTCCTTTAGTGTTTCGTGTTTTCTAGAGCCCTGCTGTAGCAAATCGAGCCTTAATGTGTAAGTCTAGGAATTAAAACATGCTGGATATCTCACGGAAAGTTACCTGGTGTTTCCCCTTGTCTCTACGGTCACCATTCATCTCCACATAGGGGTTTTCCCGGTGAGAGCAGCATTCTTTCTATTTTCAGAGGACTAATGTGATCACAGTTTCTCTGCCATCTTTGTATTTCTTCTAATGGAGTAATAAATGACTCTTCTGTAGCTCTTGTGTGCGAGTTTCTCCTTTAAATGATCTAATAGCTTAATTATTCATGACTTTTATTACTGCCTTTTTTTCTTCAGTGAACCATTTTATTCATAAAGTCAAAATGAAGGTTCTCCTGCACACATATGATTCTATAGGCCCATTTTAGTATGTAGTTTGCAGTGATAAATACAGAGTACCTTATTGCCCCGGACAGTAGTAAATGGTAGTTTCAGCAGAATGAATTAGTAAACTGCTGTTAGATTATAAATCAGGACCGCCAAAGCACCTCAACAACAATGGTACAAATGTATGACGGCAAGACACTTCCAATTGTCGTAACAGAAAAAGTGCAGCTGCATTGACCAGTTTGAGTGCTCCAATCTCAATCCCAGGACTCACCGGTCTATTGGGCCAATACTTCCTTTCTCGTGGTCATTGTTCACAGTTTGATTATCATCCTGAGACGCAAAGATGGCGTAATGAGACAACGTGAACCAGATGTTTATTTTTTAGCTGATCGAAAGCTAAATTATTGTCAGACTAAAGTCAAAAGTACCTTGAGTGCAATAACGGGAAATGCGTTCCGCCTCTTTTGCTCCCCGCACAATTATTTACCCGTGTTCAACCAAATCCCGCGTGAACGTGATTGGTCAATACTTCTTGGACTACAATTGGAAGTCTGAACGCTCCTTCTAACATTTAGTATCATCGATCCTAACCTTACAAAAAACCTCACTTCATATCCAACAAATGGAACATCAAAGTCAAAATGTGTGTTTTGAAGAAATACATTTAAAATCAATTACTTTGAGGTCGATCAAGCAAAAAGGCACATTGTCCATTTCAACATAATGTGTCCTTTTATACATCTGCCCAACAGACAGCACACATTGTTCATCACCACAAACAACTGAGGAGGAACACTTACTTTGGCTCTGTGTTCTAGCTACAGAGCAAGAACTGAGCTGATGGGGAAACATGTTCCGCCTAACTGAGTCCGACATGGCTGAGTACAAGCTGCTGTAGCTATTCTCTCAAGTCCAACCCAGTTGAAGTCTACATTTTGGAAACTAAAGAGCATCACCCAAGCTTGGGAGGGACACTAACGTTTACAGTGAAAACTTTTAAAGCAGCCTTGTTCTCAAACCCCACAGGGAGAATAATCAAAGGATGTTTTGCGAGTGTTTCAGAAGGCTTGTTTCACTTTCCACAGCTTCATCGGGCCTTGATGTCCAAGCTGCTATCGCAAAGATCCACTTGAAGAATCATCATAGATTAACAACCTTTCAACACTGATGCCATTTGGTTGTTTGTAGTTGTATAGTCTTATTATTCATTCAGTCTAGATCAAAGAATAATCTTGTTTTGTTACCTCTCTTTTTCCTTTCCACAATGTTCTCTCTCGTGTGTGTGTTCTTTCAGGGGCGAGACGCTGATCAAAGAAGTGTCAGAAGTTGTATTGTTCAAATAAGACACACATGAAGAGGGAACTGAAAGATTTATTCAACAGAGCAGGGTAAACTTGGAGTGCGATCATGGTTTCCTGGGCTTCTGTGCATCTAGAACTGAAGGACGACGCGAATGCTGAAAAGATTCAAATTGGATTAGATTAAGGTTCATGACATTTGTGATTTAATTAGCACTCCTATTTGAAAAGAGACCTCATGGTGCAATCTATTATGAAACCCTGTCTCATCACATCTCAGCTTTGTCCTCAACAGAGGGCAGCAGTGACGCATTACATTCTCAACAGACAAAACCCAGAGGGACACTAAGGTGCTGTTTACACGGGAACAAAACGGGTTGTATCCGCTACTTTTCTCTTTCGTTCCTTCACACGAGGCCTTAATGGAAACGCGGAAACGGACCCCTAAAACGATAACGGGTCCCAAGGTGGATAGATCTGCGGACGGAACGCTCTGGGGGGCCAAACGGCTCCGTGTGTACGTCCTATACGATAATTTCCTGATAACGATGAAGCCATAGCCCCGCCTCTCCCCACCTCTGCTGCTCACTGCTGTAGCATGGTCAGTAGCTACTGCTACTGCTACTGACCATGCTACAGATGTTAGTGCAAAATCTACAGCTCCTCTACCACAACCATCAGCAACAAGTGGACATGGAGAACTACATGAACTAGATGTTGCTAAATCCACTGCGGAGAATAAACAGAAGGGCTACCAGGCAACCATGGCAACCATGCTCTGGGTCTTCTTCGCTGCTTTTGGTGTATTTTGTGGCGGAAGTACAGCGCCACTTACAGGCCCGGCATATGTACTACAGCGTCTTCAGCGGGTCGAGCGGTCTTGTGTGAAGGGACACGTTTATTGAGCCGTATCCGTGTGAACGGAAGACTTTTTTGATATCGAATTTGCTTCGTTTGCGTTTTGTTTGCGTTCCCGTGTAAATGGGGCCTAAATCCTCACGTTAACAGAACAAACAGATTCAAAATACATCTTAAACTGAGGCTTACCATTTCCCAGCATTCATGAGATCAAACCCTTCATTGATCTTCTCAAAGGGCAGAGTGTGAGTCACAAATTCGTCCACTTTGAGCTTCTTTTTCATGTACTCCTCAACAAGTTTTGGAACACTGTCGACACTCTTGTATCCTGGGAAAAGTGTGAAATAGCTCATTAAAGTACAGAAAATAAATGCAGGGGTTCCATCACTAGAGGCTATAGACAGGGCAGATCACAGAATGTCATTTCTTCTTCTGACCTGTCAGAACAAGTGTTAATGCTTAAAGCAGCAAGACTACAACTCTGGGTCAAAAAGCACTTCTTGCAAAAAATGTGAAGGTAGATAGACTTGTTTGCAACGCGCATTATGGGCCATACCCCTTTCCACTAAAGAGTCCAGTTCAAATTCCATGCTGGAGTTAGAGTTTTGGATGGCCTTGTTTCCATTTCGAAGCACAAGTTGCATACTGCGTTGGAGCTGGGTTCCTGATTCTCTTATACTTACGAAACCAAAGGAAATGAAAAGCAGAACAAACTTTCTAGGCTTATGAAAGACATTCTTTCCTTTGTCGTACTTGCCATGAACTGACATGTAAATCCAGTTCCAGCCTCTGACGTTAACTTCTGAAATATGTTACTCTTTACTCTTGTCGTTAATGCAATTAGATAACTTCTTAAACAACGTTCTACTATACTCCAACAACTTGCTACTCTGCAATGTACTCGCCATACATTTTTGTTGCTAACGTGAATTAAGCCCCAGCCTCTGATTTAGGTCTCCGATATGCAGCTCTCGGCTTATCTCAGGCCACTCAGGCAAATATTTGTTGCCCAAGTTTAACTAACTTTTGGGGCCAAAGGCCGGCACCTCTGCAGTGGTAACTAGGAACACTTTTTCTACATCAGGATCTGGCCATGGGACTGCCTCGTTTGGAAAAGGGTACATGAGAACTGTTTGTGACTGTAGTGCCAGGTGTCCGTTTGGAATTTCAGGCGACGCATTTTTGTCTAATATGATGAATTAGAAACCCATTCACATCTCAAGAAAAATCAGACTAAGAACAAGCAGCTTGTTACCCCCAAAAGCAGTGCCTTTCCACGTGCGTCCGGTCACCAGCTGGAAGGGCCGAGTTGAGATCTCCTGTCCGGCTGCTGCCACCCCGATGATGACGCTAGTGCCCCAGCCTTTATGACAGGCCTCCAGGGCAGCTCTCTGCAACCAAGACACAATATCAGACAGACAGTATGACCTCAACCTGATCCAAGCCAAACCAGACTGCTACCACAACATCACCCTAATTTATCTGGACATTGCCAAGAATATAATTGTATTAAAAGACACTGAATCTGAATTCTAAATGTATATCATATTTAATAGAAGTATTTATTGTAAAAACTAATCTAATGATATTGGTGCAGTTTTCACACAGACAATTGAATTGCTTCTTTACCTTCAAGCCTAGCAACTACCAAGATTACAGGAAACTCCATTTTGTTTTTGGCAGTTACTCTGGTTGTTCAGCCATCTGCTATTGCAGCTACAGGGGATAGTAACTCCAAATAACATACATTTTTTATATTTTATAAATACAGGCTTGCGAAGCGAAATTATGAAATCTGCTTATGTGTTTTATTGTTGGTCTACAGACTACTGCCTGAATATGCTTAATAAAAAGACAGGTTTTCCTATCAGAGAGCAGAGGACATATTTTTGTTACAGAAAAATCTAGTTGTTTTCTTTCTAAGGTTACATTGTTATGTTTTCTTACATAATACACTTAAGTAAAAAAACATCTTATTTTAATATATGTTTCTCTTTTATTTATTAGCACTGCCTTTGATATTGAGGTCATCCAAAAGTAATGGAACTTAAAATGTGTACTTGTCTGTCTTTATTAAAAATTGCAGATAGATGGAAATATGTTTTTTTATAAAGCACTGTCAATAAAGCCATATTCAAGGATTCTTGTGTTTACTCAGCATGCAGAGATGAAGGGAAAAGGAATGGTTAATAATATTGTATAATTCACCATTATTGCCACATTGCCCACGCATTCAAAGGAGTAGTCCACGCCTCCATCTGTCATCTCCACCAGGACCTCTTGGATCGGCCTGCTGTGGTCCTTCGGGTTCACCACCTCTGTGGCACCAAACTCTCTAGCAGTTTTAAATTTGTCCGGGTTGAGATCCACTCCAATAATCCTGGCTGCCCCGGCTGCATTACAGCCCATAATAGCTGCAAGACCCAGCGCCCCCAGGCCAAACACGGCACAGGTGGAGCCAGCCTCCACCTGCAGGGTGAAGGAATGGAGAGGCAAATACAGGTCAGCGCCTTTCCGAACATCACAGCGAAGATAAGATGTTGTACAGAGAACCTTAAAATGAATGCTACCCAATGGTTAGAACGGTTTTGCATGCGTTTGCTTCTTTAGGCTTTAATTGCGTTTTAACTGGCATCAGATATAGGTTAAAAAAATAATAGATGGACATATTAAATCCACATTTAAAATCCTCCAAGCAGATCTGGGAGTCTGTACTTAGGCAAGGGATCCTTTGACCGAATTGCTAAGTATACCAATATGCTAACAATGAAAATGTAACATGCTGATATAGCATTTAGCATCCCATTTTGGTGAGTTAGCATGTTAACACATATTGATAGCACAGCAGAGGCTGATGGAAATGTAATCATTTCTGCATGTATTTGGACAAAATTGAAGTATTGGACATATTTTGTTTTAAACCTGCACCTAAAATCTTAAAATGTAACTGTAAAAAATAATACATATTTTTGGGACAGGGTTGTTCAAAATGTTTGCCAATTTATTGAGAAGTTGTTGATATTTTACTAGGTAATGACGCTATGGCTTTACTGTACTGCTGCTATTGAGGTATTGTAATGATGCCTCTGTTGTCTTTACCCTGAAAAATAATTATTTGTAGCTCTTTAAATCTATATATTATACTGTAAGCTATATCGTGCTGTAATATACTTAATAGACTGTTTCATTTCCTCAAATGTCTTATTACTCTAGTAAAACCGTTTTTGTAAAAAAATGGATTGAAGCACAGAATCCTTTGTTAGCATGATTACATTTATCTATTTCCAAAAATGTGGGTCAGGGTTAAGGCTTTGGAAAATATCGGAAGCGGGATATTTACTTTGGAGCAAAAGTAATGTGTTATTTTTCCTGGGAATTGGAGAATTATTACAGTCACTGGCTTTCATCACAGCACAGTGACGACAGACTGACCTTGGCAGTGTTTACAGCAGCTCCATAGCCTGTGGTGATGCCACAGCCCAGCAGACACACCTTGTCCAGAGGGGCCATGGGATCCACTTTAGCCAGGGAGATATCAGCCACCACTGTGTACTCAGAGAATGTGCTACAGCCCATGAAGTGGAAGAGGCTCTTGCCTTTGCAGGTGAAACGGGTTGTTCCATCTGGCATCAAGCCTTTGCCCTGAGTGAGCCTGGAGAGTAAGACAGAAGAGCAGATGTGACAGCTGACCAGCAACTATGGAGGTAGATTTGACATTATGTGTTTGAAGAGTCAGTGTAGTGTATCATCTTTAGATGTGAAACGCATTCTACAAATGCTAAAAATCGATGTTTGAAAAATATAAATATAAAACTGGCCTGAAAAAAAAAATCCCACAAATGAAAAAAATAATTCTGTGAATACTTCAAATTGATTTACAAGTAAATGAAAAACTTTTATGAAAATCTTTTTAAATGTACAGCTTTCGAACAGGCAATAGGCAATTATAGATCTGAAGTCTATGTTTACTGATTTGCATGTAACACACACAGGGTTTTAAGACAAACTTAAAACACAGAAAGAATATCTACGTGTCGCTCAGCCATTTTAGATTGTAATTACTGCTAATGACGGGTTCCCGCATTTACAAAGTAAGAGCACACAGTCTGGCTACTTCCAACCCGAAAACAAATGCATAAAAAGTCTGTTGGTAAAAGCACTTAACATGTTATTAGTAGTGTATCCTTACTACTGTAAACTAGCAACTGCTAAAAGCAGGTAGAATTCGACAATGGTGTGTATTAGATGTTTGCTCAAGCTTCACACAAAAAAAAGTTTTGCCTGTTTTTTCACCAAAATTGATTTTAGTATTCCTTTAGCACTTGCAACATCTAAGTCTGAGCAAATATCTATGTGTGTCACTCGGCAATTTTAAGACAGGAATAGATAACTGCTAATGTTGTGATTTTTGCATGTCAAAGTAAGAGCATGCAGTAAAATGTGGCAGTGGCATGTAAAACACAGTCGCTTGAACAACACAAAACTCTTTTCTGGTGAAAACGTTATTAGAAAATATTTACCTGATCTTTTGACACAAGTTGGTTTTGGGATTCCTACAGAACTTGCACTCACCACACTGTGGGATGTACAAGGGTATGACTGTGTCCCCTGAAAGAGAAACAGCATTTTACATTTGAGCATTTACATAAAATGCAAAAATCTGAATGAAAAGAAGAGATAGATAACCTTTTTGAAACTTGGTGACCCCCTCCCCAACACTCTCCACAATTCCAGCTCCCTCATGGCCCAGCACTACAGGGAACACCCCCTCAGGGTCGGAGCCACTGAGTGTGTAGGAGTCAGTGTGACAGATCCCTGTGGCAACGACCTGAAATATAAGATCTGATCCATGGTCATCCTTTTAAATATACACCTCATCTGAAGATGAAAAACTGCTGTAACATGGAGAAATCAGTTCATCAATCAAATGTTTCCATTCATTATTTAAAAAGTATTAGTAGTAAGTTGAAGAATTACTGATTGGTAGAATACATTACTAGGAGGTTATATGACTGGAGTAAAGCAAACACTTTCCTGATAACCAGAAATGGTGCAAAGTTCACTGTAGTGTTGTCCTGTGCACTAAATGAGGAAAAACCCCACTATAGATAACCTTTAAGGTGGAGCTGGTCTTTAAATGAGGTAGATAACAGTATATACAAATACTGGTTAGTAAGTTAGTAACAGACTGTATGGCAGCCCTGACAAAACATATTGTCTAAGTCTGGTAAAACGTGCTTTCTCTCCTGTATCTATTTATGCTGATAATCTTTTTAGGTTTCACATTTTTAACAGGTTGAAAACAAGATTAATGTATCTTTGCTTATGTTTTAATTGTTGTAATACTAATTTCAGCCACAAGATGCTGAAGTGCACCACACTGCCAAACTATGCTTTTTACATTACATTGGATTTTTCCCCTACCCTTAGTTTTCAACTTTTTTGCCAGAGAGGGTCTTTAATGGAGGTTCTTAGAGTTGAAAGGGGGAGACAGAGGGGAGGACATTGCCTGATACTGCCTCTTGCAGTAGCGTGTATTTTATATAAATGAGGGTTAATATCACAACATCTGGCTTGTTTCATTACCTTAAGGCGAACCTCCCCACTTTTAGGAGGGGCCACCTCCACCTCCTCCATCACCTGAGGTTTCCCGGCCTCCCATGCTACCGCAGCTTTGCACCGGATCACCTACAACACAACATGCAAGAGCAACTCTGTTGTGATTTAATCCACTTAGTGTTACAGTCAGTTCACCATCAGTTGTTCTGCTCTGTAAACACGCTAGTATAACACACCCATCAAAAATGTATTCAAGGCAAACATTGACATTTGTAAGAAATAAAATCAATGTTTATATGGCGTAAATTAAATACACTTTTTTGATTTAAAACTGTTTTATTCTGAAAACCGAATGTTCACACATGACTTCTGGTTTTCCGCTAGTAAATCTCGTCATTTCCGGTTAGCATGTGGCTAATGCTACGTTTTGAAACCGTGGCCGTTTCTCAATGTCGAGTAAACCTGCTGCAGAGCCACTATTTCAAGTATACTACGTCATCGAGTGCCGCCGAAGGACTGTTTAAATGCATGTTAAATGCCTAGCATTCGGCGCCACTCGATGACGTAGTATACTTGAAATAGTGGCTCTGCAGCAGGTATACTCGACATTGAGAAACGGCCCGTGAATTGAAGTTGAAATGACATGTGGGGTGTTTCTCAATGTCGAGTACGCTTGCTTGGTAGCACATGTCTTCCGAGCGTCTTGCTTCAGAAGCGAGGCAAGAATACTTCCTAGCATTCGGAAAACGAAGAGTGGAACACGCTAGCAAGTGTGCAGGTGTGCGTCATATGAGAGGCCCCGCCTTACATCTTCCGCCACAGATTTGGGGAAATTGATCCGTGCGCAAAGCATTGAGGGGATTTTAAGACCGCGGAGTCTACACATGTGCAGCCTCGAAATTTCTCGCTACGAAGTACGCCGGAATTCCAAGTATGCTGGACATTGGAACAGTCCTTCGGCGACACTCGATGACGTAGTATGCTTGAAATAGTGGCTCTGGAGCAGCTTTACACTAAACACAATAGGCTAATCTCAATTGAATATTTCACCTCCTCCTTTCCCTCACTCGCGTCCCTTCCTTGCGTCTTTGCTCCGCCTCTGTAAGATGCGAGCGAGAGACTTGAGGAGGAGACGCGAGGACAGAGGAGTCCTCAGGTATTAATTGGGACGTCCTCGTTCACTCAAACGTCACTTTTAAACGACGTCTGTTAATGATGACATGTGCACAGCTGTATCCCCTCTCATCGGCCTTAACTGAATAACCCTTTAGAACCGGCCCATTTGTTGTTAAATATTTATTTATTTACTGTAGATCCCCACATTCACCACAAACCCACATTCAGGACTGTGAATTTTAAATAATTTAACTACTGCATATTTTAACACAAAACTATAAAATAATTGTTATTTATCAAGATCTAGCCATTTATGAAATAGCTTTCTTAATAGCTATGTTTTAGTGACGTTCACGATAATTAAACATGACTTAAATTGTTAGTATAACCTTAAGAAATGAATTGCACATAATAATTCCCACGGAGCTGTGAGCACTTATACATTTATGTGACGCTTTTCCACTCATTCTTCCAGTTCTCCGTTTTCCTGTGTTGAAATCGAACAGCTGTGAAGGTGGGGGCGGGGCTTTTATACGAGAGTAGTGAAAACACTTCCGCGTAGTCTGCTCTCGTGTATCCTCCCTTTCGTCTCCTCCCTCACCCCTCCTCCCTCACCCCCTCCTCAACTGTGCATTTCAGCTATTGGGACGTCATTCAACATGGCGTGTCTTGATCTTTATATATACAGTCTATGGTCTTGATCGATTTCGGAGGAGGGGAAGAGAGGAGTCGAGGATGGGTATTGAGACGAGCCTCGTGAATTGAAAGTGAAATGACATGTGGTGTTGTACACTAAACACACTGTCTTTAACACTCATTTATTGACGCTGCAATACTGTTATTAAGGAATGTTTAAATAACCACAGACATTAGAATGCTGTAATTTAACACCAGAAAAACGACAGGAATTGCCTTGGACCCCGTCGACGCCGGCCAATAGGAGAAGACTACAGTTGATAACCCGTGATGGACAGCAAGAATCGATCTCTTCTTCACCCTCCGCTGCCCCAACGCGAACGGGACCAACAGCTGGGAGGGGGGGAGCCGCCAACTCGCAAATGTCATTGTATATCATCGCATCATTTGTTTAATTAAATGCTGTTAACTTTTAACACCCCTACTGGAGAACACATTTCCTCTGTTCCATACACTAGACTGAACAGGTAATGTTAACGTGTGTAGATCAGCTCAAATTAAACCTTTACAGATATTCCTATCATTGCATGTGAGGAGAAGTCAGCGTTCTTACCTTCCCTTCAGTGGCCATGCTGTTTCACAACTGGACTCTCTCTCTCTCATGATCAGATAAAAGAGGAAGTATTGTCAGAGTTTAGACCAATCACAAAGAAGCTTCCTGCCTGTGTTGGCCGTGTCCAAACACTTTTCTGCCTACCTTCCCAACAATGCTTATTCCCTCCTTTCAATGATTTTGAGGTAAAGATGAGCATAGGGATATTAAAAAATACATTTTCTGAAAAACCTAATCTGTTTTATTTTTGTTATATCCCAACTAGAATATTTGCCAATTACTTCAACATTTTTAGAAAGTTAGGGAGGATCAGGAAATATAGTTTGGGATAGTTCATTATAACCATAGTGTTGAATATCACTGTTACATAGATGAGACACAATTGTATATTTCCATTTCTCCTGAAAACCCAGATTCTGCTTTTATTACTAGTCGCTTGGACAACTATAATTCTCTTTTAACTGGTCTCCCTAAAAATCTTTAAATAAATTGCAATTAATTCAGAATGCTGTGGCCAGGATCACATTCCCCTGTGCTGGCATCACTGCGCTGGTTAGTGTTGTCCTGTGCACTAAATGAGGAAAAACCCCACTATAGATAACCTTTAAGGTGGAGCTGGTCTTTAAATGAGGTAGATAACAGTATATACATATACTGGATAGTAAGTAGTAAGTTAGTAACAGACTGTATGGCAGCCCTGACAAAACATAATTGTCTAAGTCTGATAAAACGTGCTTTATAATTCTCTTTTAACTGGTCTCCCTAAAAATCTTTAAAGAAATTGCAATTAATTCAGAATGCTGTGGCCAGGATCACATTCCCCTGTGCTGGCATCACTGCGCTGGTTACCGGTGTCTTTCAGAATTGATTTTAAAGTGCGTTTAGTGATTTACAAGGCTTTACATAACCTGGCCCCTACATACACCAGTGACTGCCTTTCATTTTATAACCCAAGGACACTCAGATCCTCCAATGTATTTCTTTTAGAAGTACCAGAACTATTACACAAGAAATCTGGGGAGGCTGCTTTCTGTTTTTATGGTCCCAAACTGTGGAACAGATCCATTGGATCTTAGAACAGCAAACTCCATTGGAGTTTTTAAAAGTAAATTGAAGACCTATCTTTTGAATTAGCCTATTCATTTGGGGTCATTTTAGTTCCTCACTCTTTATTTTGTATCTTGTCTTACTTTGTAAAGTACATCGGGCTACATCTTGTATGAAAGTTGCAAAATAAATAGTTTATTATTATTATTATTATTATTTTTCCCGCAATATATTCTTTCATTTCTTCTCCCAAATTTTAAATTGAGTGCATTTCTTATTGTTGTATATATATTTTTTGTATGACTTATTATGACATATGACCTAGGCGTAAGGAATGTATGGAAATGTATTATGTATGTATGTTTATTTAATTTTAAAACAAAGAAGTATACAGTTAATTCAAATGTTAGTTATGACCACATTTTAAAGTATAGCTGTAGGTTGTAAAACCAGTATGTAGTGTAGTGAGGACAATTTTTCTTTGTGATCCCATTACATTTTTCTATGGAGGCTCGGAGCGGCCATGATCGTAATCTTTTTTATATTTGTTGAGATTGCGAGATTGAACCCCAGCAATCCACAGTAAATCCAGTGTGTAAACCTAAACTAGAATAGCATAATTTGTTTTCCAAAAACCTAAATAATGTCAAACACCTGTATCCAACCATGGCTGCTTTCCGCTTTCGTAGAAAAAAGAGCAATCTTTAACTGTAATTTCTTGACTATGAAACGTCACAGTGCGCAACATCAGCTGCTATTATATGTACTTATATCCTTTCATTTAGTGCGCCTGTTGTTTACCTGCAATATTGGATCCTTTATTAAAACGTATTCAACAAACTGTCAGAATCCCTGCTTGGGGACAAATCCCAGAGACCATCCTAAAAGAATAATTACAAACACTGTCTGCCAAGTTAAACAAACATTGATTTAATTTGTCTGGTCTGGCAGACACGTAAATGCTGTGCCTTGAACATACAACAATAAAACCAAGAGACAAGCAAGACAGCACTAGACCCTTTCTGTGTAGACCATTTATTATGCTTTGTAAATAATTTGATATGTTAAAGGTAGGGTAGGTAAGAATGGAGAAACCAGGTCGAGTGCGCTAGAATTTGAAAGTACGCAGCCGAAAATAATCTACCCCTTCCTTCAGACTTCCTTACAGAGCCCCTCCTCCAACACACACAAACGCGCACATGACCAATGAGGGCACGAGATAAGTTTGTGCACGAGATGGAAGGCTGACAGGCAGGTAGGCCATCCAGTTATTTTAGCCGGGCCGGCTCAGATGATTGGTCGTGCTTTTTACAGTACCACGGCTTCCACAGATGAAATTTGTTTATGTATTTATTGTCAAAGCATTTAATGTATTCATTGCTATCGGGATGTTAAGAGCATTCCATGGAATACAACAAAAAGTGTTTCTGAAGTGAATTACCTACCCTACCTTTAAGCTGTTCTTTTTCCAACACGGCAGATGACTCTTGCAATTTGCACGTTACCCACTTTATATTGTTCAAGATCAGGCATATATAGTGTGCATCATAACAAAAACATTGTTTTTATGAATGTTATACGATTTTTGATAATAAAGTGGTCAATTAAAGTGAAGGGCAACATGCTGGTCTCATTATGGAAAGACATTGATGATCGTCCGGATGCTGTGGAATACGATAAAAAAAAGAATAAGCAGACCTGAAATGCAGTTAAAAAAAACACGGGAGGCGGATATAAGAATATAAACAAAAAGGGAGCTTTTATTCAATTAAATGCTGGTACGAGGTTGAAGAAGAGGAAAAGTAACAAACAAAACTAGAAACAAACCAGGAACACTTAGAAGACACAGGAGGGCAGACTAGGGACATGTAACAACATGTAGGCAAGAGATCAGAGGCCTGTACTACGAAGCCGGATTTTCGCTTAGCCGGCTGACTTCAGGGAAAACTCGGGCTTTCCGGTCCTACGACGCTGGTTCTCTTTTTAGCGGGCTAGATCTCCATGGTAACTTATGCTGAGCGGCTAACCTCCTCGGGAGGAGGTTAGGTTGCAGGCTAAGAGATCAACTCAGTGAAAGCACCGTCTGCTGACCAATCAGAGCTCCGTGTGCGGA
The DNA here is from genome assembly GCF_902827165.1 of Trematomus bernacchii. NCBI lineage: Eukaryota > Metazoa > Chordata > Actinopteri > Perciformes > Nototheniidae > Trematomus > Trematomus bernacchii. The sequence goes on from NW_022987656.1 coordinate 3,140,462, forward strand.
GTTTAAAGCTATCAAGTCATATTACAGGATAGAGGAAATACAGAAAAACTGCCGTTGCAGGAAAGACGGCCGGCAAAAATCAACTGACTGTGTGAACGTGAAAATTAATGGAATATCCCCTCCCATCTTCAGAGCAATCTGACTATTATAACATTAGCGTTAAGAAAGCTTACTTAAATATCTGCCACGACATAAGTAACCGGATCAGAGTAACATTAAGTACAGTCCGCGGCACTGTGAGTGCAGACGTCGATGTGTCCCATTATCATTCATATCATATCACATCATAATGTATCATATATTTCCTTATTTGAGTCAGCTTCTTGAGCCGTATCTGGCCGTGCAACACTCACAGTGTCACATACTGTATGCAGAAGTATTATTTTAAGCAACACATTAAGTTGACGAAACACTCGAGTCAAATTCTCCTAATTAAAGTCAGATCCACTCGTGTCTTGGACGGGGCAGTGATATCATAAACCTGTTAATGTACGCATTCAAACGCTTTTTCTTTTATCAGCTGTATTCACCTTGCAGGTGCAGCTATGTGGCTTTTATCCTGGGTAAAGTGTTTAAGTCATGGATGTTTAAAGTTTAACTTCTTCATATTTGACTAATATTAAAGTTCACTTTTCATTCAGGAAGTATGACGCTGCGCTGTCAGTACGCTTGTCCATATTTTGAGATTGGTCAAATGCTCCAAATACCACCCCTTTCATGTGAACGCGCACCTAACTAGATAGGACACGGCTGGCTTGAGCGATCCACTTGATAACCAGCGTCGTAGTACAGCTTAGCGAGATCGCGTATGTTTTGGATTGGGCCAACCGGCTAACTCAAACATATCCAGGTTAGGAAAATCCGGCTTCGTAGTACAGGCCTCTGGAACCAAACCAAGGGAAAAACGAAGACGAACACACAGAGAACACTAGGGAAAGCAAGACTAAGCTTGTGGTGGAATTGTCCAAAAATCAGCTCCTATCGTCTTTTCCTATCCACTATTCCTTGACCTGTGTGAAACGTCACGGGGTTAAGGAACTGATTTAGATAAAGACGACAGGGCTTCAAGAGAATCCGACTGCACTGACACTATCCAACGTATTTATGATGCACCAGTGGATGTTATTAATGTGCGTCTGCTGTGGGGAAACTACAGTTTTCTGTACAGAGGACTACTGTAAGAGCACCTAGGTACTTTACACTGTGCTCTTATGGTGTTGTTTTATGCAGGCTTTATGAATGTGGACAACAAAATATATTCTTCATTAGGTTGGAATTAAAATGAAAGGAAAGGTGAAACTTATTGTTGCTCATCTGCGGTCAACACGTAATAATCCACATGAATCCCAATACGTATGATTGTCTGTAAATATTTTAAATGAATACAACTGTATTTAGTATAAACGTTAGGCCTTAACATCTATCACTGTTTATATCACCATTCAAACATGTTTTAAAAGTGTAAGCAGTGGCGAGCCGTCAGGGCCCTCTAGGCCCTCTGTGAGGGCCTAAGATATTCTAAAAAATTATATTTAAAAACATTTAAAAAAAATATATTTTTTTTAAATATATATTTTTTGAATATTATTTTTGTTATATTTTTCATTAGTTTTACCGAAAAAAAACTTGATATAATTGTATTTAAAATAACATTTCCAAAGAAATAAATCCTTCGAATCTGCCTGTTCAGTCTCTGTTGAATGTGAAGGGCAGTGGCGGCCGGTCCATAGGGGCGCTAGGGGCGCCGCCCCACCTCTTCCCATATTGAAAAAAAAATAAATAAATAATAATTAAAATTAAAATAAAAAAAAAAAAAAATGTTTAAAAGAAAATATATGTTTTTATTTTTATTTTTAATGAACAAGGTAAATATTATATAATTGGTATCAGTAAAATGTATAATCTACAATAAAATCTCGTTTAAAATTGTGTTACGATGTCTAAAGTTACTGATAAGTCACATGTTTCCTGCCTGGCCTTGCCCATGCACCTTCTCTCGTCTGGGCGCTAAGAGAGGAGCCTTCAACCAGTGCAGCAGCAGCCACCAGCAGCTGACTGTTGCTATCTGTAACGTGTAAACTATGCCGCGAAAATATAATTTCAGCCAATCAGCGTCGTCAAAGATGACGGTCACCGGGCGCCAATGTCAGCGCCCAGTGCAGTCTGTGAGTAGTTTGGACAGTGACTCGTATCCGGTTGACGCAGTAGTTGATGAGGATGGCTTCGTGTGCAGGTGGAGTCTCCGGACCTCGGTCCCCGCCTAATTCTGTTCAAGAGCTAATCTCCAATCCTTTCGAAAGGAGAAGTTTGGCAGATAAATTGTTGCTTAAAGACCTTGCACCGGACCAACCCGATTTGAATATATCGCAGCAATCTCGTGAAAAAGACAAAATTTATACACGAGGCTTCACAAGTAGCTGGTACACAAGAAAGGCTTGGCTAGCTGGATGCAAACAGGTAAATGCTGTCTTTTGTTTCCCATGCTTGGATATCACTTTATATGTAGAGAGGAGGTTTCCCATGGTTGTTAGAAGTTTATTAATAAGTGGGCATTTATCACAGAAGTGATTGTTCTGTCTCCACGTTTGTTGCATTGTCTGTGATGTATTTTCCAACGGTTATAGCTCCTGTTCTGTCCCAGCAACACTACACGGTTTGCAGCTCCACCACATTTTTGGTTTATCTTCGGTGTCGCTTAAAATCTGCTTCCCATCGGACTAAAACCTCCACGTAATCTGAAGACAGATACTTGAAGTTATTTAAACCTTTTGCAAACTTTATGTTCTTTCTTGCTCTAGCCTTGCCAGTTACATTGTACATAACACATATATTATCATTATGCTAACTGGTTGTTCGTGTTAGACGATGTAGCTTTTTCATTTCTGAGTTATTGCTATATGTAAATAAGCCTGTTTGTAAATAATCCTCAGAGAAACAAAGAAAAAACACAATTTATGACATTTTGTGCTGTGGTTATTTTTTTTAAATTGCATTTATTCACAGTTCAGTTTGAAATGCTGTAGTGACTTGTATTGAACCACTTAAATATTTATAATTAATGCTACTGAAAAGATGCTATTAATTTTATATCTCACATGCAGTTCACTGTAAAGCTACTTGGTGAAGGTGTTGGTTCATAAAACATGAACAGTTTTAAGAAAGAAAAAAACAGACCAGTTCTGAGAACACAAATTCCTGGTAAAGTAGTAGATGTTCAGGTTGATAAATAATATTTTCCACACTGAAGATTATGGAGGTATTGATCAGTCTTCTCATATTTTTAAGCCTCAATTTCTCCTTTCCCCCCCCCCTCTAACATCACCAGAAGTCATCATTTAAGGGGTCATTTCTCGAAAAAAATTCCGGGGGGAAACCCCCCGGACCCCCCGGGTAGGTCACTTACGGTACGTCAAGAGCCCCACCAAAAAAAAAGACCACCGGCCGCCACTGGTGAAGGGTTACATGAAAGAAGCTCGTCTGGCCCTCTCTGCAATTCACAGAGGGCCCGCTATAGCAACTGAACAAGAGAGTAATGTCAAATGACAGTACAATTGACCAATCATATATTCCCTCTAAATGGGTGGGTTTTATTATCGCGGACTTTATGACAAGTTCCGCCCGCTGTGAAACCTTTCTTGTTTCCATAGCAACAACAACTTCCTGTCAACAGCGTGAACTCGCCTTCAAAATAAAAGCATGCCAAATTACACTTAAGACATACAACTGCAACAAAAGTAACAAACACAATGCAATATCATTTTCAATGTCAAAGAACACAAATTGGGTTCACAGGTGTTGTTTTGTGTGGTAGAGGGTCGCTGTCATTGATGCGTTTTGCACCCTGGGCCGTTGTTTTGATATTCCGCTGAAGTATACGCTGTGACGTAATAACTCTTTTTTTTTCTTTTTTTCGAGGGAATTGGTGGGGGTCAGAGGGCCTAGGTATAAAGCTCACGGCTCACCACTGAGTTTAAGAAACCCCACACAGCTCAGTAAACACTGAAATGTTGACTTTATTTGATAATCTCCTTAAAAAAGTTACGTCCATAGTCTCCTTTCGATTATTATAGTGAAGAATGTTCAAAACAAAGCACTTAAGTGAATGTTGTGTCACGGTAAATGTTGCGGCCGCAAGGTATTTTCTCCTTTCCTTTGGTAAAGGGAGGTCCAGTGTTAAACTAAACGAGGTTATAAAGGACGTTTCAAAGCTCCTTTCCTATCATCTAGACTAGAGAATTGAAACATCTCTTATCATGGCGGACACTGAGGTACCTCCGAGTCATTTCACTCTGTTAGGAACCTTCTTAAGCTAAACTGACAACACAGGGGCAGCAGGTGAACACAATGAGACAATCGGGCACAGGAAGTAAGACACCAGGAGAAAAATAAATGTCAAAATAAAACAGGAAACTAAACACAAAAACTAAGATCGTGACTCTTACAGAACAGCAGAGGTGGGGACTCGAGTCACATGACTTGACTCGAGTCAGACTCGAGTCGCATATCTTTTGACTTGAGACTTGCTTGACTAACATTGATAAAAGACTTGACTTGACTTTGACTTGGTATTCATGACTTGAGACTTGACTTAAGCTTGAGACAGATGACTTGAAAGGACTTGACTTTTTAAAATAAAATATTTGCGTTTGTTTTTGTAGTGAGATATTACGTTTAGTTTTTTCGAAACGTGATTGGGTGATTATAGCGCTGTGCGCGCAAACCTGGCAACCCACTAGACAGCACTTAACATGTCGGCGGCTAGCGTTACTCCGAAAATTGTGAAGTTTGGATTCAAAGATTATGTTGTAGATGACGCCAAAAAGAAGAGGACAGCGGTATGCAGGGTCTGCAGCATAAAGTGCAGTGACACGACCACCACCACATCTAACTTCATTCGTCACTATAAAAAGACCCACAGAGAAAGGTACGTGCATGTGTTGTGTTAGCTTAGCTAGGAAGCTAACGTTAAGTTTAAGCTACGTTAGACTTGAGACTTGGTTTCAAATCGATTAAGCATTGCATAGAGAAGACAAAACGGTAAATTAACATTAGAACCGCCAAGGGATTCATTTTTGTACTAACCCTGATACTGACGGGCTGTCAGGAGAGGGAGAGAGAGAGAGGAAAAGAGATGCCTCGTTTATTTCCCCTGTGTTATTATCAGAAGTTACTGTAAACTGTTGAATAATGTAGTTCATCTACTTTTAGTAGTTTGTTTAAATGTTTTAATTATGTTGTTTTTGTTTGTAGAAGTGCATCATTCCTTGATTTATTGTAAAATGAATCTGAACTTTTTGATCTGTTATGATGATAAACTGAAGCAATTTCTAAATTAACCCAATTAAGTGAGTTTGAAATCGTCCTACTTAGTTTATAAGGAAATTATGAAGAGGAACAAATTAAATGATTTGAAAATGATATCTATGTAGGTGCTGACGCTGTTGGCGGTTCTAGTGTTAAAGGTGGGGTAGGTAATTTTGGAGAAACCAGCTCGAGATCACTAGAATTTGAAAATACACAGCCGGAAAAAATCTGCCACTTCCTTACAGAGCCCCTCCTCCAACACACACGAACGCGCACATGACCAATGAGGGCACGAGATAAGTTTGTGCACAGATGGAAGGCTGACAGGCAGGTAGGCCATCCAGTTATTTTAGCCGGGCCGGCTAAAATGATTGGTCATCTGCTTCCGCAGATGACATTTTTGTATGGATTTTTTGTCAAAGCACTTAAGATATTCATTGCTATCGGGATGTTAAGAGCATTCCATGGAATATAACAAAAAGTGTATCTCGAGCCGGTTTCTCAAACTTACATACCTTTAACAGAAATTTAAATTAAATATGTGTAATGGCAAATGCCATATACGATTTTCTTACCTGGAATTCTGCCTTGAACAGACTTTTTGATTGAGTCCTAGCTATATTGTCTGCAGTTCTAGGGTTAATATTGATCTAATATGATTGTCATCGGTCTAAATTAGATTTCAAATGAACGTATGTAATGAAGATCATAGTGTGGGTTGAATCAATTTTCTGTCTCTTCTGTTTACTGTCTACAGATATGAAGAGTACATTCAAACCAAAATGCCTGGTGATCCTAGCCAGCCTCCGATCTCCCAATTCATCGAATCAAGGACTGTGCCGCTATACAACTGCAACCACCCCCAGCAGAAAGCCATAACAAACTCAATATTGTCAGACCTCATTATAAATTGCAACATGCCATTGTCCATCATTGAACATCAAAGCTTTCATCACTTTTTGTCACTAGTGGACAACAGGTACTCTCCAGTCAGTCGAAGAACAATTACATCAAAGCTTGACGGTCTGGTGGCAGATAGGCAAATTAAGCTAAAAAATGAATTAGAAAAGGCAGATAATGTGTCAGTGACTGTAGACATATGGTCAGACCGTAGGATGAGAGGCTTTCTTGGAGTCACAGCACACTGGATCGACCTCAACAATGACAATCTTCAGATGAGATCCCAGTTGCTTGCGTGCAACCGCTTCAAAGGTTCCCATACAGGGGAAAGAATTTGTGAAGAGTTTGAGCAAATATGTGAACAGTACCAGATCAAGAAAAAAGTTGACCACATCATCTGTGACAATGCTGCTAATATGAAAAAAGCTTTCACTACATGTTTTCCAGGACAGGAAGATGAAGAAGATGACCTTGATGATTCTGACATATGGAATGACCTGACAGTGGAAGAGCAAGAGAGGGTTGAACATTCTTTGAGCGCAAAAACCCAGACAAGACTTCAATGTTTTGCACACACTCTTCAACTGGTTATAGGAGATGGCCTTAAAGAGACAAAATTAATCAATGCAGCTCTCGCCAAAGCTTCCAGGTTGAGCTCCTTGCTCCATACAAGCACCACCTTCAAGGAGAAATTTGAGAAGGAGTTTGGGCAGCGTGGAATCCCTGCCTCTGTTACCACACGCTGGAATTCTACACTGAGGCAACTGAAATCAGTGCTCAACTGTGACCACCTGAGACTGTCTACAGTTCTTGAAGATGGGGGACACAAAGAGACAGTATTCACAGCTAGAGAGTGGAATCAGATTGGGGAACTAGTGGATGTTCTTCAGCCTTTTGGGGAAGCCACAGACCTCACACAAGGAGAAACAATTGTGACCATAAGTGCTGTGGTACCCTCTATCCTTTCTCTTAATCACCACCTGGAAAATCAAAAAGAGAAAGTGCGCTACTTGGGTGGCTTGATCCGTGGGCTGCAAGGATCACTCCAAAGAAGATTCAGAGGGATCTTTGTCAATGTGAGGATGGCAGATGAAGAGAGTGATGGAGCAACCTTACCCTTCTCTGACCCTATATTCCTAAAAGCTGCTCTGCTGGATCCCTCATTTGGCACCATGTGGTTGACCCATGATGTTTTGGTCACTGAAAACATCAAGGAGGCTGTGTCTATGATGATAAAAAGTATGTTATATTTTTGGTGGTAATCTAACTTAATATCACACCATAGATGAGATGAGTTATAAAATAAATTGACATAGATTGCCAGGACATGGTTTCTTATGATAACCCACTTGTTATGACTGTTGGTATGCAGTATTCAACCCCTGAATCCATTTTGTGACTACCTTTTTTTGCTTGTGTTTATCAGACTGGATTCTCAAAGAGGTGACCAAGACCACCCCGACCACCCCAACCACCGATGAGCAGGACCAAATGACAATGGCAGAGCCAGACAGCCAGCCTGGGCTGTTCTCAGCATACCGCAAAAAACAGAAGAAAGACTCAAGTTCCAGTCCCCAAATTCAGCTGAACCACTATTTGGACATTTGTGATGGACAAAGCTGCCTTCAGTTTTGGGCCATGAACAGGCACACCCTCCCCTCTTTGTTCAAGGTGGCGGTTAAAGTTATGGCAGTCCCTGCATCAAGTGCACCTGTTGAACGTGTGTTCAGCCATGGCGGGGTGATAATGCGACCCCATCGCTCACAATTGAGTGACAAAGTGCTAACCAATATAATTTTTTGCAAATGCAATGCAGCATTGTAAGTGGCTATTCACCTTGTGTTTCTAGGCAGCAAAATCGTTACCAGCTTGCTGCTTGTGAAATTCCACCTGGTTTGGTTCAGGAATATTTACACTAGCTAGTATTTTTGCCACAAAGTCAAAGAGACATCCATGTTCCATAAACGTCAGGCATGCTTGAAAACCGTTATACTTGAATAGTTTGAATACGTTTCCATGGCTTGATGTAATGTTTAGTTATGCAAGTATTTAGTGGCATACTACAATAATAATACTTGAATAGTTTGAATAACCTTTCATGGTTTGATGTAGCCTAATGTTTAGTATGACAGTAATGTTTACATATTTGGATGTATATTTTAATTTATTTTCAATTTATTTTTATACATTAGTTTTTATTTCATACACTATTCCGTTGTGAAAATAAGCTTTAATGTTGGAAATAAAACTCAACTTTTCATAACCACTGTCTTAACTGATTTAAATGCGGAAACTGGGGTTATTCATCAGAATTTCGTATGACTTGACTTGACTTGCTTGACCTGAGCAATGACTTGACTTGACGTGCTTGACTCTCACCACAGTGACTTGGGACTTGCTTGATACTTGTAGGTCAAGACTTGAGACTTGCTCATGACTTGCACATGTACAGATGGAGCATCTTATTTCAGACTCCAGCTTACTGCTTCCTGCCTACTACCTGCCAGTTACCTGCCTAAGACCTGCCAAAGACCAGTATCTGGGAATGTTAAGCCCTCCCACTATTTTCAAAGAGGGCGTTGCCAGATTTTCAATTTCAGGATTTAACCAGGAGATGGCACTTCCTTCACAAAAACAGGAAGACAGCTTTTCATGGACTTTCAGTTTTGTTTAGAAGAGCATTTGAACACATCAATATTTTAGATCAAATGAAGTATATCTAATCTTGTAATTCAATAATATATAGTCTTTATATATTAAATAACTATGGCCAAACTAAGACTTAGTTTTTCACAAGAGAAAATGCAGATATTATGTAAAAAACTAAAGTTAAAATCTTGTTTTTAATGCCCCAAGAGCAATAAAAACACTTGGTAAAAAAATCCTGAGTGAGGCTTTCATAAATTGCATTTAGCTGACGCTTTTATCCAAAGCGACTTACTATTTAATAAATGATAAATGATTATTCATAACAAATATGAGTGATGTGTGATTATTATTCATGCTATATACTGATATAAGGCTAAGTAAGCAATCAATCCTGCAAATTAACCCTTAGTTGTTCAATATATTTATTCAGACAATGTGAGTAGAAATACAGAAATTCTGCTCCCACCTAAGGCCAACGTTGCAATATTACAACATTTCCCTAAAAACTTACCAAAACGTAAACATTTTTAAAACTCTTTCATTTCTGCTCCAGAGGCCAGGGGTTAAATTGGGATTTGATATTCGGGGGGGCTCTGTTAGAAGGTGCGACGGGGGGGGGGTGTTGTCGGCCGTAAGCGAACCGGGCCGTTGGCGTCCGGCCGTTCTGTGATTCTCCAGAACTCACAGCTGGCCAGGGATAAGTCCCGACTCTCCCGACGGCCAATCCGTGCCTCCCCTGACTGCACGTTGCTGACACACACTGCTGCAAACTCTCTGCACGGAGGAGCCGCAGAGGAAGAGACACACGTTCACTAAGCCGAAAAAACTATATCCGGTCACAGTGATCTGCTATTTTAAAGTAAATTCAACACATATCGACCCTAAATATAGCATATATTAAGAACGAGAAAGTGTTAACATCGTTTTTTGTAAACATATGACAAATGTGCGAGGGTGATGACATCAGAGCATCGTCCTATGGGCTTAGCCCCGGACAGGTACAACAGGTATTCACTCAGAGGGGGGTAGGTACTAAATGCCACCCATTTACATGTAGGCAAACATTCAAAAATCAACATACGTTAAGATGTTTTTCTTTATATTGAAGTTAAATGCATCAATCTGGTGCACTTTGAGGTCAAAATTAAGAGATTTATGGATACAGCTCTCAACACTCATATGAAACAGAACTGTTATAATAATGAAGAGAAACTATGAAATAAGAAATGAATCAAAATCGGGAGAGCCCGCTGCATTTCCTCTCGTTCGTTTTTTTCGACTAAACAACATTATTTTGTTAAATAACAACATGGTGATGTTTTGTAAATGATTACATGTCTTATTTAGCACAGACTATGATCCTATCCGTGACATATGGATCTTAACAAAGATCCGCTATACATTAGTACCAGACATACTGTACATCCAGTTTACTGTATCGAAGTTGATTTCACATGAGCTCCAGTGTGGAACCCCACTGCACCCCCTGGTGGATCAATGATCCATTGCAGCTGGCTTCACAATAATTACATTTATTTATCACGGGGGCGGTATCAAGTCAGACTGGGGGCCGGCTCTTCATCACGAACCGATCACGGGCCGATCACGGACCAATCACGGACCAATCACGACCCTCGCGTTTCAAACTGTCTGAAATAAGATGCTCCATCTGTAGGTACTCCCACCTCTGCAGAACAGTATAGCTTACAATAAGAAATACAATCTGATCCTTTTACACGAGACAGAATATTCCAGTTCATGTTTACAACAGTATAGCATCCACATAATCTTTAACAAATCAGTTGTTGAGAAGAAAACCACAGCATATACAATATACAGGACTAAAGATTACAGATGTAATGTTTGAGTTTAATACATTATTCAAAACACACCGTTTTCTTCTTTAACAAATCAGGTATCCAACCAGTGGCGGCCGGCCCATAGGGGCGCTAGGGGGCGCCGCCCCACCTCTTCCCACATTCTAGATGGTCATTAAAAAATACTTATATTTTTATCAGTAAAATGTATCAAGTCACGTGTTTCCTGCTTGGGGCGCAGAACTATTTGCCCATTGACTCTCGTTATAAGTGGTGCACGCGCTGTCCGCACCTATTCAATGCAACAGATAGGAGCAGCTCGGGGCGCACACAAGCTGCGCCCTGAGCATTTAATGCAGCTGTTAGCGCCGCCAACCACTAGGTGGCAGCAGGAGCACCAGAGGGAGTGATTGACGTTGAGTGAGAGAGAGTTAAGGCCCGGGCCGATTTCGGCCGTCGATAGATGTCTGGCCGTCGATGAGCGTCCTGTCGCCCTACTCAGATTGGTGTGTCCAGCACCGTCGTGTCTTTTCGGCCGTGCCAATACCTTCCGCCGCCGATAGGCTGTCGGCAAAATAAATCTGTTCAGCTTAGCGAATCAGTGCATGAGAAGCGAAACGGAAGGGAAGAAGGAACACACAGACGGCTATTATTTTTCATTTTCCAGTACCGCACTAAACATGTTTTCGATTATAAGTCGTTATGTGAAACAGTCTGTGAAACAGTCTGTGATGGAAGAGAGTGAAAATGGAACGCACGCTATTTGTTGTTTGTATATATCACGCAGTCTGTCTTCCGGTTGCCTCTTTTGAATTAAGAATACACACTACCACCGCTTGCTGGTAAGGAGAGTTATTGCCACTCACGCATGCACAGTGCGTACGTGCTACTTGGCCGTCGGCTGAAGTCTTTGCCAAGACGCAGGAGACGTGAGGCGACACAACAATCGAGTCCGTCGGGACATGTTCTTGGGTGTCAGTTTGGTGTGTCAGGGCCTTAAGACGGAGACGGAGTGTAAACAAAACTAGATAGCAAATATGGAGAAGGAAAATTATGTTTAATCACTTAAAGAAACACCCTTTGAGAGGAGGACACTGGAGGGAAAGCTGAAAGTAAAATAGCTCGGACCTGATCAGTCTGACATGGCCATTAGGCAGGAGTCAGAGGACAGAGGAAGGCAGTATACGTGCTCTTTCAAAGGAGCTGGTTTAGCAAGAAGGCTTGGCTAACTACCTGTAGCAACACCAGTGCTATATTTTGCTTCCCCTGTCTCCTTTTTCAAACGTCAGGATCAGACCAGTCTATGGACCAGACCCAGCATGGCTCCAGACAGATATGAATGACTTAAAGCACATATCAGAAAAAACTAAAAAGCATGAACAAACTAGGACAGGAACCGGAGCCGTCGGGACAGGTGCAGACGGAACCCACGATGGAACAGGCACAGACGGGACCTTGGACAGAACATGGGCTGGTGTCAGTGGAACCCTGGACGGGGCAAGGGCTGGTGTCGAATGGACCCCAGACGCAACAAGGGCTGGTGTCGACGGGACCGCCGTCGGAACAGGACAAGGTGTCGGCGGAAGAGGCATCAGCAGGACCCCCAACAGAACTGGACATAGTGTAGGCGGGACCCCAGGCGGGTTAGGATCTGGTGGCAGCGGGACCTCTGACTGAACAGGATTCGGAGCTGGCTGGACCTCCGACGGAACAGGTGTTGGCGGGACCCCCAACAGGTCAGGGAACGGAGTTGGCAGGACTCCCAGCGGAACCCCCAACGAAACAGGACAAGGAGTTGGCAGGACCCCCGGCGAGACAGGTGACGGCGGGACCCCCAACGGAACAGGACATGGAGTTGGGAGGACCCCCAGCGGAACCCCCAACGGACCAGGACATGGGGTTGGCAGGACCCCCGGCAGAACAGTAGTCGGCAGGACCCCCAACAGGACAGGACACAGAGTTGGTAGGACCCTCAGCGGAACCCCCAACGAAACAGGACAAGGAGTTGGCAGGACCCCCGCCGAGACAGGTGACGGCGGGACCCCCAACGGAACAGGACACAGAGTTGGGACTTGAGAAGGGACTAGAGAAGGGAAATGAGAAGGGATTTGAGAAGGGACTTGAGAAGGAACTTAAGAGGGGACTTGAGAGGGGACTTGAGAAGGGACTAGAGAAGGGACTTGAGAAGAGACTAGAGAAGGGACTAGATTAGGGACTTGAATAGGGACTTGAGTTGGGGCTATGGCTGCTTGGGCCGGAACCAGGGCCTGAACCATGTCTTCTTGGGCTGGGACCATGGCTGCTGGGGCCGGAACCAGGGCCTGAACCATGGCTGCTGGGGCCGGGACCATTGCTGCTGGGGCCGGTACTGGAGCCGGAACCAAGGCTGCTGGGGCTGGGACCATGGCTGCTGGGGCCGGGACCATGGCTGCTGGGGCACGGGCTGGAATCCTGGCCTTGCGTTTCCTTCCATGCTGCCTTGAAGCCTTGTGGAGGCTCAGAGGTCCTCCAAAGGTCAGACGAGACCCAGCGAAAGGGTCCTTGAAAGGAGCCTTGTTGGGAACTGTGGCCGGCAGCTACCAAAAAGGTCCTCCACCCACTCGGGTAGTAACTCCCTTAACCAGGGCCTTGAGGTTACTTCTTGGCGTGCCTCTCTTCACTACTGGAGGCATATCGACAGTCATTTTTTAAGCATGTTAAATTGTACGTCACCTCGTACAGGCTGTCTGTATGAATGAAGCAGGCAGGCCCAAATGCAGAATAAACAGAAAATACCTTTATTTCAAGGCTAAATAGTAACATATAGAACTCTTCCCCGTGAACACAGTCAAAGACAAACAAGGATCTAACAATGACAGGCTTGTTCCTTTGTGATTGAGTAGAGGATCTTTTTAATGATTCGGATGAGGCGCTACCTCTTCACTCTGCTGCGGCCCCTCTTTACTTCAATTGGGCCAAAGTATTCCAAACCAGTATTGGTGAAGGGTGGCAGGTCAGGTGTTACGCAGTTTAGAGGTTTCATTGTAGTGCCATGCCATCGCCTGCATAGTACGCAGTCCTGAGTGTGAATATGGTTCAACAGTAGTCTGGGGAAATGGCTGTCGTTGGGGAGGATAGCCGGGTGTTTGGTCTCTTCTGGCATCGCCCATTTGCTCAATCTACCGCTGACTCTCAAGGTTCTGTCTTGGAGTATAGGGTCCAGCTTGTAAATCCTGCTGCTCCCTTTAACGGGTTGTCCCCTTTTGAGAGAAGTCAACTCGTCACAGAAGGAATTTTGTTGTATGTAGGAGACAAGGGATTTCTCAGCCTCAGCAATGTCTTCCACAGACAGTTGTTTTGAGCAAGAGGATTTTACAGGTGTTGGCGGTGATTGACTTTCCATTTTCATGCATCTCAGAGCGTCTTTGAGTTTTATGAGCCAAGCGAGTCAGAAGACTAGGATTCTGAAGTGTTGTGAAAACAGCAGCTTTCTTGATCTCTGGGTCACTGTCAGAGAGTACCAGTCGTTCCTGGGGGAGTGTTGGCCAGTCCTTTTCTGGTTCAGTCAGGAAGTCCGGACCCTTCAGCCAAGGACCTTCCGCAAGAAACTCTTTTGCTTTTATACCTCTGGATGCAATGTCTGCAGGGTTGATATCCGTCCTTATGTGGCGCCATTGTGATTTGTGTGTCAAATCTCTGATTGTAGATACTAGGGATGGGTATCGTTAGGATTTTATCGATACCGATACCGATACTGCTTATCGATACCGGTATCTTTTGATACTCTTATCGATACTTTTCAATAATTTGGTGCTCAAAATTATAGACATGATTACAAGATGTGAAGATTAAACAACAGTCATGTTGTGCTAAAGTCAGCAGCAAGCACCTATCAAACAAAACGTTTATCAGGAAACCGTATTACATCTCTCTCCCCCCCTTCGCTCCTCTCTCTCTCCCCTCCGGTACTACCGTAAGACGTAGTGTGGAGTTGCATTAGGTAACGCGAAATACGGCTGATAGTTGCGCATTAGTTTCTGTTATGGATCAGTATCAACAGTCTTGCCAGTAACGTTACTATATTATCAATACTACTTTAGTTATAGCCTGATATATGATAGCTAACTTTACAATGTTGTGATGTGACCGACGTTAGCTAACATTAACTGTGGCTAACGCCGGTCACTCATCAAGACAGCTGCCCAGTTCTCCACTGGTTCTCCTCACTCCACAGCTCCATTTCTCTCCGATGGCCGTTATTTCTTCTAATCCTTTTGCTGCTCCTGGTCTCTTGGACGCCTAGCAGGCTCATAATTATAAGGTTGTGGTCCGTCATATGCATACGAATATACATTTTCAACCTCTTCTGTGTCAAAACTAGCATTGTGAACCATGTTTATTCATACGTTAGACCGGCCGCTCTCCCTGATGCAGTGGCGAGCCGTGAGCTTTATACCTAGGCCCTCTGACCCCCACCCCTTCCCTCGAAAAAAATACGTTATTACGTCACAGCGTATACTTCAGCGGAATATCAAAACAACGGCCCAGGGTGCAAAACGCATCAATGACAGCGACCCTCTACCACACAAAACAACACCTGTGAACCCAATTTGTGTTCTTTGACATTGAAAATGATATTGCATTGTGTTTGTTACTTTCATTGCAGTTGTATGTCTTAAGTGTAATTTGGCATGCTTTTATTTTGAAGGCGAGTTCACGCTGTTGACAGGAAGTTGTTGTTGCTATGGAAACAAGAACAGTTTCACAGCGGGCGGAACTCGTCATAAAGTCCGCGATAATAAAACCCACCCATTTAGAGGGAAGATATGATTGGTCAATTGTACTGTCATTTGACATTACTCTCTCGTTCAGTTCAACAGGAAAAAGAAATATGCACTCCTCAGACAAGGAAGGAAACTGAAGGGGACCAATGTTTACATCAACGAACACCTTACGAAGAAGAACGCGGACATCGCAAGGAGAGCACGTATACTGAAGAAACAAAACAAGATTCAAGCAACATGGTCGACAAATTGTAAAATTTTCATCAAACTAAACGGATCAACAGCAGAGATGGCGAAAGTGCTCATTATCAGGGACATCACCGAGTTGGATCAGTTTGATGAATGAAACATCAAAATCAACATAAGGTAACTCAATCGCTACACACTGAAATGAACACACTAAGAACACCCATGATAAGCTTGGACAAAATTGCTGAATATAAAAAACTGGACTTGAAATGTTTCAAATACACGGAACATAAATCGCAAGATATTGAAAAGGATATTGACCCTGAAAATAATGTCTACAAGAACATCCATAACCAATGTGAATACTACACAGAAGATCAACTCAAAAGAAATTGATTGATGGATGGAGCAATATCAATATTACATTTCAATAGCAGAAGCCTAATTTCAAATGTATCAAAGATCAAACACTGTTTAAGGCAACTGGAGAAACAAGTTACAGCCCTAGCAATATCAGAGACCTGGCTTAGTGATGAGCAAGCTGACATGGTTGAAATCGAGGGATACAACATGTTTTTTACTAATAGGACTCATTCTAAAGCTGGGGGGACTGCACTTTATATTAACAAAAGTTATAAAAGTAGATCTGTCAGTAATATGTCTTTTGCTTTAGACAACATCATGGAATGCATAACAGTAGAAATTGAAATCAAAAAATCTAAAAACCTTCTGATAAGCTGCGTGTATAGAAAACCAGGATCATGTGTTGACACATTTGAGAAAAAGCTAGCTGAACTTTATAACTACACAAGCAGCAAGAAAATGCTTTTTGTATGTGGAGATTTTAATATTGATTTGCTGAACCCACAAGAACACAATGCAACTACAGAATTTATTAATTCTATGTATAGCAACAGTTTATATCCTACAATCACACGACCGACCAGAATAACATCACACAGTGCTACACTCATTGACAACATATTCACAAATGTTATGGATAGGAAAGTAATAAGTGGAATATTAATAAATGACACAAGTGATCACTTGCCAGTCTTTGCAACAATACAGAACTGTACTAGGATCAAAAAAGACACCAGAACAGTCGTAATTACAAGACACAAAACACCAGAGTCTGTCAATTATTTTAAAGAAGAACTACGTAAACAAGACTGGAACAAAGTGTATGTACCAGATGTAAATGAAGCTTATGAATCATTTCTAGATATTCTATCAGGGCTGTATGAAAAACATTGTCCTCGTGTAAAGAAAATTGTGAAACAAAAATATGCTGAAAAACCATGGATCACTAAGGGAATAGAAAATGCTTGTAAAAAGAAAAATTAATTATATAAAGACTTGTTAAAGAATAGAACAGTAGAGGCTGAACAAAAATACAAGACATACAAAAACAAATTAACAAAGATAATACGATGTAGCAAAATGGATCATTACAACAAATTATTGGAAGATAACAAAAATAATATTAAAAACACATGGAATGTATTAAAT
Source organism: Trematomus bernacchii (assembly GCF_902827165.1). NCBI lineage: Eukaryota > Metazoa > Chordata > Actinopteri > Perciformes > Nototheniidae > Trematomus > Trematomus bernacchii. Next base: position 3,157,596 of record NW_022987656.1, read on the forward strand.
ACCATTATTAAAAAAGGAAATGGAAAAGCACAGCACCCAAACAGTTTTCTGTCAAAAGACAATACAGTCATTTATGACATGACCTTAGTTGCTGAACAGTTTAATGAGTATTTTGTTAATGTTGGTCCTTGTCTAGCTGGGGAAATTCCAAATACTGGTAGTAGTGAAGGTGTAGAAAGTAAAGATATAAATGTGAAGGAAACTATATTCTTAAGAGGGACTGATGAAAATGAAATTATTGACACAGTTAAAAAACTAAAGAGTAAAAGGTCTACAGACTGTCATGATATTGACATGTATACAGTTAAAAACATTATTGAATGTATAGCCAAACCACTAACTCACATCTGTAATCAGTCAATACAAACCGGTGTATTTCCAAATAAAATGAAAACTGCTAAAGTCATACCGATACATAAATCTGGAGATAAACATGTACTGTCAAACTATAGACCAATTTCATTGCTCCCACAGTTTTCTAAAATACTGGAAAAAATCTACTATGTAAGACTAAATGACTTCTTCACCAAACATAACATACTCTATGAACAACAATATGGTTTCAGAGCAAACAGAACCACATCATTTGCAGTTATAGAATTTATGGAACACATTACTAAGGCAATAGAAAAGAAAGAATATGCAATAGGGATATTTCTGGACCTTAAAAAAGCATTTGACACGGTTGACCATGAACTATTACTAAAAAAACTACAGAGATATGGAATTAGAGGTGTTGCACTATCATGGCTATCCAGCTACCTATAACAGGAATCAGTACGTTGAAATACAAAGTCATACATCACAACTACTACAGGTTACATGCGGGGTGCCTCAAGGCTCTGTCTTGGGGCCATTATTATTTATTCTGTATATTAACAACATATGTGAAGTATCAAAAACTGTTAAAACCATTCTTTTTGCAGATGACACAAGTCTACTCTGCTGTGGGGACAATCTAGAACAGCTATTGGTCACAATGGAAAAGGAACTGAGCAGGATGAAGATCTGGTTTGACCAAAATAAATTAACATTGAACGCAAGCAAAACCAAACTCATAATATTTGGGAATCGGTCGACCAATACAGAGAAGAAACTCACTATAAATGGCGTCCAACTAGAAAGAGTAACGGAAATAAAATTCCTTGGAATAATCATAGACAATAAATTAAGTTGGAAACCACATATAAGCTATATCAAAGCCAAAATATCCAAATCAATAGCAATTCTAAATAAAGCCAAATACCTAGTTAATCAAGCTTCCTTGTTTATGCTGTACTGCTCCTTCATACTTCCATACATGATGTATTGTGTGGAGGTTTGGGGGAACACATACAAAACAAATACACATCCTATCTTCATCCTGCAAAAAAGAGCAATACGAGTTATACACAAAACTTCGTACAGAGAACCAACAAATAAATTATTTATCAAACTAAAAACACTAAAACTACAAGACCTGGTTGACTATAAAACCATTCAAATTATGTACAAGGCCGCAAATCATCATTTGCCTCATGGTGTCCAGGGACTTTTTACACGGAGAGAAGGCATGCACATGTTGAGAGGAAACTGCATTTTCAAAAAACCACCCGTACGTACAAATGCCAAACTTCATTGCATCTCATCAAAAGGTGTTAGTCTGTGGAATAAATGTAGTGATGCACTGACAAATTGTACAACTTTATATAAAATGAAAGTATTATTCAAGAGCCAAACCATTAGTGGTTATGAACAGTACCTGTAAAAATTCCTTTTTGTTATTTCCTGTAATTGTAAAAGTAATTACTTCCTGATTGTTTTTGTAAAAAAGTATCAAGACAAACATGTCGCTGATGACGATGACCTAATTACTTCATTTATACTGCAAGGAAAATGTACGCTAGAAGGGGTAGGACCAGAAAAGTTTTTTAAGCTTCTTCTTGCCCCTGTTGAACACGACAGAGACTAATTTAAGATTTATTGTTGTTGTTTCTTTTTATTTCTTTTTTTTTTTTTTTGCATTATCATTATTATTTATTTTATTGTACTTTGGTATAATTATTATTATTATGAGTGAAAAGGAAGAAGCAATATATATTATTATTAGTATTGATGTATGTTTTGTTTCTGACATGTTCAATAAATTGACATATTGTAAGAGCCCCACCAAAAAAAAAGACCACCGGCCGCCACTGTCTGGAACGTAAAAGGGACGAAGAAGACAAAGTGAAGTGACGTACTTCCGAAAAAAAAGTTACTATAGCGGGCCCTCTGTGAATCGCAGAGAGGCCCGCTATAGTAACTGACATTCAAACAGAGACTGAACAGGCAGATTCGAAGGATTTATTTCTTTGGAAATGTTATTTTATTAAATCAAGTTTTTTTTCGGTAAAACTAATGAAAAATATAACAAAAATAATATTAAAAAAATATATATTTTAAAAAAAAATATATTTTTTTAATGTTTTTAAATATTATTTTTTGGAATATCTTAGGCCCTCACAGAGGGCCTAGAGGGCCCTGACGGCTCGCCACTGCCCTGATGTGACATCACACGCAGGTGGTCTTTTTTTATGCGGAAGTAAAAATGTCTTACAAAAACGACGCCAGATGTCACTGTAGTGCAGGGGTCGGCAACAGGCGGACCGCGGTCCGGATCCGGACCCAGACGCCGACCTATACGGACCCGGACCTATAATCAATACATTAATAGGGGATTTCAATTTTGACGGGGCGATTCTATTTTAACTGCTGCCGACAGGGGGCGAAAGAGACGAGTGAGCGATACAGAGAGAGAAACACAGAAGAAGAGACGAGAGCGCGGCAGAGAGAAGCGGAGAGGAAAGTGAGTAAAGAGAATAATTAGCGATACAGGGAGAGAAGACGGAGAGGAGAGTGAACAGGCGTGTTAGCGGCAGACAGGGAGAGACAAATAATGACACATGGCGCTCTCCAATAAGAGGAAAGTGGACAGTGAGAACAGAGCTTTTAACCCTGAGTGGACGGACTCATTCATGTTCATCCTGCCCACTGGGAGCACAGAACCAGTGTGTCTCATTTGTTCAGAGACTGTGGCGCTCAAGCAGAATACAAAAATCAAGTAACTGTACTCAGCTCGCGTTATATTTGAAAAACGAGTAATCTGATTACAGTTACTTTCGTAAACCTGAAGTGAATACATTTTGGAATACTTATGGGAATTATTGGTGGAAAAGTTTCCTCATAAAATGTAATAGTCATTACTAGCAGAACTGTGTGCACACTGCACAGCGCTGCAGCGTGTCTGTGAGCGAGAGAGAGATGCAGCGTGTCTGTGAGGCCCCGCCCCCGCACGCAGATCAGAGAGAGAGATCTCTTTTAAAATATATTGAAAGTTAGAAACGGAGATGGTTCGATAAAATGTGCAAGATAACGTTTATGTATCACTTCTTTATTGTCGAAATGATGACATTTCATAACGGGATCAAATCAAAGTGAATGGCCTGCTGCTGCTGAATGCATGGGGCAAGTGACTGGAAACAGTTTTAAAAGTTATTACGTCGTTTCAGATAATAAATAATAATGATAATTCATTCTATTTAGGGGTGCCTTTCAAAGCACCCTAGGACACCTGACAATTCATAACATATTCTAAGGAAAGGTTTAAGAGAGTACAAATAATGCAGTCCGGGTGATGTTTTTTATGTGGGGTGCAGATGAGAGGGAGCTGTCCAGAATGACACCAAGATGTTGTGTTTGAGTTGTGCTCTTGATAAGCCATTAAAACAGTAAAATACGTGTCTCCTGTTCACCAAAACATACCCATCTGTTATGGAAAAATAAAGTATTCTAAAAGTAATCTGAATACGTTACTTTTTTAAGACACGTAACTGTAACTGTATTCGGATTACTTTCAGAGCCATGTATTCAGTATTCAGCAGAGGTGTGGACTCGAGTCACATGACTTGGACTCGAGTCAGACTCGAGTTACCAATTTGATGACTTTGGACTCGACTTGACAACATCACAAAAGACTTGCGACTCGACTTGGACTTGAACACCAATGACTCGGGACTTGACTTGGACTTGAGCCTTCTGACTTGAGGTGACTTGATACTTTAATTCACGGGTCTCCAACACGCCGATCGCGAGATGCCGCTTGAAGAGCAGACTCCCGTTAGGAAGAGCAGAATCTTCAGCCGCTGCAACTCTTGCTGAGAATCCTTGCAGGCAGGGGCGGGACTTTATTTTGCTGAGCCACCATGCGGCCAATCATATGCGAGGACACACTAAGATCATACCATTATGTGAAAGAAGGGTGGGGGGCAGACGCTCCAAAGACAGCAGGTGTAGTGGTACAGGCCAGCTACACAGAGTCACGGGGAGACGGGGAGACGGATTTAAATGCAAGTGCGTCGGAAAAAGTCAAGAAATGAGCGAAAACCGAAAAAAGAAGCAGCATCTGGCTGCATTTCAATGATATTGGAGAAAGCAAAGCTGAGTGCAGGATTTGTAAAATGAAAATAACCTTCAGAGCAGGGTTTTTTTTTGGTAACCACTCAGGATTTATTGTCAGAGGTGGGAGAAGTTCAGATCTTGTACTTGAGTAAAAGTACCAGAGTGTAGGAATACTCGGTGACAATAAAAGATCCTGCATTCAAAATGTTACAAGTAAAAGTACAAAAGTATTAGCATCAAAATATAGTTAAAGTACCACCTGCAGAGGGATCTAGATTCAGGTGTTCTTTTCCCCATAAAGACTGCCTCGCTGCACATTATCCCTTGCATAAAGATAGGTTGTGGGTCCCTTATAACATGTTGTACACAGTGGAAATAAACATTCTGGTTACCTCAACATCAGGGATCTTATCAATTAAACTCCTTCTGAATCAAACCGTCACGGTAGCCTAACCTTACTGATAGCTCTTACAATAGAAGACAAACACGTTACTTTACCAGCAGAGAGAAAATGGATTATTAAATGATTAATGTGACTAATAAAGAGCAGTTTGATTATTAAGTATTATTCTGTTGATCGATGTCATTACATTTGTTGAAAAGCACATAATGACTTGTTTAAGACTCGTTTTGTCAAAGTTTAGGACTTGGACTTGACTTGAACTTTCCCATCCTGACTTGAGACTTGACTCGGACTTGAGCGCAAAGACTTGAGACTTGACTCGGACTTGAGCGCAAAGACTTGAGACTTGACTCGGACTTGCAAAACAATGACTTGGTCCCACCTCTGGTATTCAGTAACCGATTACATTTACAAAGTAACCCTCCCAACCCTGATTAAAAGTGCCAAAACGCCACTATGAGACAAAACACAAAGTGTTTGACCAAACATTCCCTCTCAAGTCAGAACTGAGGTCACAAAAAATAAGCAGTCTCAGAGCCCAATATGATCAGTCCACCAGGATCAAAATTAAAACTAAATATGGTTCCAGGGCAGGCTAACCGAGGCTAACCAATGAGCACCTGCATGTGTGTATGAGAATGGCCCTGACACCATTTCAGCCCAGATTTAAACTCCTGGCAGGACAAGCTCAAGCTCAATTCTCGCACTGAATTAAAGAAAAGTGAGTGAGGGACTGCAATATAAGAGGGAAAGAAAGAGAAACTTTAAAACTGTTCAATTGTTATGATGTGTAAAGACTGATATTGTTCTATAATCGTCTGAAACTGTTAAGTCATGATGTGAAACGGTTAACAAAGCTATTTTATTTATTTCTTTATTTTATTTTTAAATGCAGCCCGAGAGGAACATTACACATATCCACAGTATTTACTGTATATCTGTATAGCTCAATGTTCATTGACAATAAATATTGTTGTTTTTGAATTGTACTTTCTTTATTTGATTGGCAGTCAGTTGTTGATGACATGCAGACGTTGATAAAGCTACAGGCTACTTCAATATATATCACACTAATTCATAAAGCAAGTTAGACATTTTGATGTTCCGGACCTTTGCATGGGGACATGTTCTCTAACTGGACCTCGTTGAATTTTAGTTGAATACCCCTGCTGTAGTGTATATTTTTGTATATTGTTTTGAAAATCTAGTGTATACATCATTTTCCTACACATTTATTCACTGGGGTCTCTAACCTGCAAGTTGCTCTTTAAGTAATTTTTCTCGCGTTCCGTCATAACATCTGCGGCACCAGTAGTTGTATATATAAAAAAAACATGAACTAAAGAAAACAAAAAAACAACATGTCGGCAGTGTGGGACTATTTCACTGTTTCACCCAGAGATCCGCGATTTGCGGTTTGCAAAAAGTGTTCCGTTGACATGGTAAACGCAGCGCTCTCTTTTCCTCTCTCCCTCTCCTGACAGCCCGTCAGTATCCGTCTCATGCAGCTCGCTGATCCAGTAATGAGTGATCCGACAGTAAAGAATAAATATATTTATAACTAATTTAGGTAGATTCAGAGGTAGATAAAATAGCTAAGTGTGATAGGTCCAACTCTAAACGTGTGTTTTGCTCCGCTCACCGGTCCCCTCACAGCGGGCAGAGCTGCAGGTGATCCTCTTCCAGTGTCTTTCATTTTGCATCAGTTGCAGCAATGTTTGCTTCCATTTCTAGGGATTCTAGTTTTGAATTTAATTTACTCCATTTCCAGTGCATGTTTCCTTTTGAGAGCTTCAGTTCTGGCCAGCAGAGTAGCCTTTTCTGCAGCTGCTTTCATTCTCTCTGATGAAATGGATGATGATTTTGAGCCACTCCTTGAAACACTGTCAGATGCATTCACAAGAGACCCACAATCAGACTGAGAATTTGTCCATCTTTCAACTTTGCTTAAAAAGTCTGTGAAATGTTTCATCTTTGGCTCATACCAGTCCAGAGTTTCATTTTCTCTCACTTCCTCAGGTAAAGGTCTTTGCACAGATTCATGACATGATTTAAATTTACCCAGCAGTCTTTTATATTCAGCAACACATTCATGTACATTTTCAACATCAACATTCTCTTGCATCAGTGTATTCATTTCTTTCATTTTGCGTGTACAATGCAATGCAAGTTTGGCTCTGCGCGTTGCACTGAGTGATTTAAATGCCTCGTTGTGATTTGATATTCATTTCAGTGGCCATCTCGTCTTCCACAGATTCAGTTCCTTCAGCCATCAGTTTTCCGTTTTGTTCGTCTGGTTTAGTTCAATATTTAGTTCAGAATCCATTATTTTTTCCTGCGCTTATCCATCTCCTTTAATCAAAATGCGCCGTCAGATGTTTACTTAAATTTCGATTCCATCTGTCATTTTAATCAGGCACTTTGTTCATTGTTGTTAATCAAAATTTTGTTTGATTCCGACACTTTATTTCCATTGGCAGTCAGTGTTTTATCCGCATATTGCTTTGGTAGAAGAGGTTCATATTTTAAAGTGTTTGGCACAGCGGCGAGGCGGAAGTGATCAGCTGTTTTGTAGGCTTCATAGTTTATTTTATTCTTATCGATCACAAAGTTATGTGGATTACCTTGTTTTCTTCATCAAACATTTCGTAATATTTATAATAATGCTTGATCTTTGGTTCAGGTTCAATAAGCAGCGTATTCCGCTTGTTTACTCACGATACCGTTGAGGTCCATCCAAAGCGATCCATCTGCTTTTTTTTTTTTTTTTTTTTACTTTTTATTTATTCCTAAAATATATAACATACATGGAGATGTACATAAAAATCACACCCGCCTCCGTTTACAGTCCACTCAAATCTACACGTTATTGCTCACATACATACATTACCCCTTTCCTTCCAAGTCTTGGCAAATTATATATAAATACAGACATTCATTTAAATTCCGCGACCTTTCCCTGGGTAGTCGGTACAGACAGGTATGCTTACAAATCCGAAACAGGGGCTAGTTAAAAATCAAATATAAAAGAAAATAATACCCAACCAAAAATAATATGTAAATAAAATAAATACAAGAAAAAAATAAAAGAGGTGTTTGGAGCTCAGATATCACTTGGTTTCCATCTTCTCTCAAATGTTTCTAGTTTCAGTTGTAGTCTTGCTATAGTTTTTTCCATAATAAAGACCTTTTTTACTCTGTCTCTCCATCGCGTTATGTTGGGGGCAGGGGCGTCGCCTGGACCTGAAAACATTCGGGGCTTAGCCCACAGTGGCGGCGGCCGCGGCGCTACAGTGGCATTTTTTACTTCAACACTATGAGGTGTGATTTGTGCCAAAGAGCAGATAACTAAGCTCACTGAGCGGAGAACTGACGTGTCAACGTGCGCCAACGCCTCCATCAATTTTGAATGGGTTGACGTACGATACAGGCGACGTCACGACGTTGTCAGACGTCAGACGTCACAGCGACGTATCATAGGTGCGCTCAAAGTACGCGCTCACGTGGCGGCGGCGTAGCTTTGAAAGTGCTATCTTAGATACGCGTGTTGATAACGTACGTGTACATAAGCGTGTACATAAGCGTGTGGATAAGCGCGTGAATAACGTACGTCTCGCCTCCGTTAGCATTGTATAGCATTATCCTATATTATATTTTTCGAATGATTCCGCTCCTACAGTAGTTTGGAGAGTGTTACAGGTACACTTTCTCATCGGCACAGTATTGGTATCAGAAGAGAGGGGAATAATAATTAATAATCATTAGTATGAGAATATTTGCTGGTGTTGTACTCGAGACCGGTCTCCAGACCACTTTTTAACGGTATTGGTCTCGGAATCGACTGCATTTGGTTTCGTATTGTCTCTGTATCAGACCTATAGGACTCGAGATGTTATGTCAAGACCGGTTAAGACCACGGCTGTGGCTGGGGATGTGATGAGGATCGGGAACCGAAATCCGGTTCCGATTTGGAACAAATAACAATTGTCCGGTACGGGGATTAATAAGAGTTGTGTCTAGCAGCTCTCTCTCTCTCTCTCTCTGCTCGGGAACAGCTGATCGCTGCACTGCGATCAGCTGTCTCTCCCTCCCTCAAGGTGTGTGTGGGTGTGTCTGTGTCTGTGTGTCTCATTCACTGTCCCTCAGGTTGTAGCATGTTTCGATTGCCAGTTTGTGGCTTGTATGTCTTGTGAACGCAACGCTGGCATGATGTGATGTGGCCTGCTGACATGGCCTCTAATAAACACACAGGACTAAAATAATACGTGTTTAATTCAGCCCAGATGCGGTGACTGCAGGCCAAATCCATTAATGTGGCATATATTGAAGGTGTTCAAAGTTGCACCGGTATGAAGCGCAGTGAGAACCACGCACCTGTCAGACCAGACCTTTATATATACAGTCTATGTGTCAGACTGGCGAATGGGCACATTTAAATTTCAGGAGAATAATGAAGATGTGATTGGTTGTTCCACTCTCCGTTTCTCATGAGACCAGCGCGCTGCTGTTTACATTAGTGTGGACTGGACCGACTGAAACTGACGGCAAGGTTAATTATTGTGGAAGGATGGACCCCCATCCTGCAAAAAAAGGCAGCGAAATGTGCTAAAATCACTGATATATTCAGAACCCCCTATGGTATAGAATGACGAAGCAGAAAGTAAGTGAGAGAACATTATGAGCCACATTTCTTTCTATATTGTAGCCTGATGTGCACATCGACTGTCAACAAAACTGTTTCTCAGTCCAATGCTAAGTTAGTGGCAGGCCCTGTGTGACTGGAGACTATAAGGCTACACAAAACCCAAACATGTCCTTAATGTTACTCAAGGCAAATATATGTAATATAACCGTTAGACTGCAGCTAACTGGGGCTACAAACCCCTCACTCTGTGAGTGAATAACTTGAGATGGTTATGTTGTCTAAAGGGGAGACAATCATTATGGTATTAGGCCATGCAAATACAGGGTCAACTAAGTGATAAAATAAGTGTTGCATAATGTATGTTCTTGA